>NW_016107387.1:2850538-2902700 GCF_001604975.1 Cebus imitator | reverse complement strand
TTTTTAATAAGGTAAATCCAAACCTTTGAGGATTTCTCAGTCGGATATTTCTGTTTGCAAGTTGAGCCACTTTGCCTGAGGACAATAATTCTGCAAAACTCCCTTTCCCACATGGGTCCTGTTAACAAGAATACCCATGACCCTCCAGAAAGCTGAAAGGATGCTGTGAGTCCTCAGTGTGGCCCAGGACTCTGTCTCCAGCTGGATTCACAGCAGTTAAGCCAGTCAGGTTGATTTGAGGAGGAGCAAAGCACTAAGCTCTCCGGAGCCACCCACCGAATCCGCCTCTAAGGTAGCACCACCATGTTTGCCCTCAGGAGACTCACTTGAGGCCACATGCCTAGCCCCAAGGAAATCAGTCTGCAGGCTGACCCAGGGAATGGGCATTGTTCTTCTTTAGCTCACCTCATTCTAAGAGAGTGCGTGGGTTGAAGTGGCACATGGACAGGTGTCTCCATGGGGCATCTAAACTGTCACCCAATTCACACCACTTTGGCAAATGGTGTCACAGAGAAAAATTCCCATCCACCAGGCATATTTTGAGTCCCCGGCCATTCATATCCCTGTTTAATGCTTGTTTGTGGGCCATGGTAGCCACTGGGCCAGTCTGGATGAAGCCACTGGGACAGTCTTCTGGGCTGGTGTAAGGAGAGGAAAGATAGTGCCAGGCAAAGAAGGATTGCCAATAAACTGCAAGGCTGCTTTCCTGGGGAAGTTTCAGCTCTTACCTGTAGGGTACCTGTATGCTTTCCCGAAAAGGGGAATAACTCAGGTATAGCTGGATCTCCCATGGCCCCCGGTAGGAGAGCAAGAGAGACATTTCGGACGCTGGGGATCGTGAATGCGTCCCTCCTCAGCTTTCACCAGCTTGTCTATTAGGCAGAAGGAGAGGCTCATGGGAAATCTATTATACCCTGAATCTTGGTGCTTTCTTTACCAGCTCTTTGGGAGAGGCGAGCAGATCAAGTTCTGTTTTCCCAGAGGCTGGCTTGCTTATCCAGGGGTCTAGCAGCTCTGGGCTGCTGCTCTTCTTGTTTTCCAATCCCTTGCTGGTGCCAAATCTGAGCTTTCTCTTGCCATGACCCTTGGGCTAGTACAGTCTCTCTTCCTGGCACTGGTCTTGGCACTGACTGGTCATCTAAGTTGGGAATCACCCCTTCCTGGGTGCCAGCCCTTGGCATTTGCTTCCCTCGTTCTCTACTGCTCACTGCAAAGAGTCTCGTGGACCCTGAAAGCTAAGCTATGGGGCTAAGTCAAGCCCAGGAAGGCGGTAGGAATGGCTTCTCTATGCCAGCTGGGGCCTGTGGCCAGGAGAAATCGGTCTCTCAATCAACAGTGGCCAGGATTTCATGGCGGCCTAGAAGTGGGGCAGAAGACTGGTGTTCTCAGGGCATCACCATTTGGAACATAACTACATCATTATGTGACCCTGCTTCTATGCAGATTATAAACTTGGCAGAATAAGAAATTTCAGCCCCTCCTGCCTAGAATCATGGCCTCAGCCTCAGTCTTTCTCCACTCCAAATAGCAATGTAAACTTTCTTCATTAGCTGATTGTTGGAAGAAGAAAACTGGTAAAGAGAGTCATGGAGTCAGACATGCTGGACTCCTGGCTCCAGACTTGCTAGCTGTGTGACTTTGACCTCTATGACATTCATCTGTATAATAAGGTAACAGTACTGCCTGCTTCTCAGGGCTGTTTTGGAGACTGTAAAACACCTGCATCAGAGCTCTAGACACTCAAGCAATGGTAGCTCCTCATGTTGTTAGGGCTTAAGAGTGCTGTAGACACTTACCGCTCAAAGGATGATGCGAGGGCCAGCCACTTGGGCTTCACCTGGAAGCCAGTGAGCCAGTGAGAAATGCAGAGTCTCAGGCCCCAAACCTACTGAATCAGAATCACCATTTTATTATAACAAAAACTCCAGGTAATTCTAACACACATTAAATTTGAGAAGCACTGATATAAAATGTATTTTTTTTTTTTTTAAATTTCAGTGAAGTCTCCTCAATAGCCTGTAAGATCACTGTTGTTTCTAAGACTCATGTGGCACACAGTCTCATTCCATATCCTGCATGGTGGAAGCCAGGCTGTCCCATAACTGAGGAGGAAACTAATATGAGGCTGTCTGAGGGGTGATGCAGAGACTTCTTAAGATTCCAGTGACCTGTTCTAAACAGGGAACCAAAACCAGCCACAGAGACATGTACTTTTGCCCATTCCAGTGAAACCCAAGTATCAGTTGAGCAAAGATGAGTAAGACAGATTCTGCCTATGAGAAGCCAGGAGTAAAACTCCTGCCGAGTAAATGGTAAGTGCCATGAAGTAGATCCCAAGAACAGTGGAGGATATTACAAGAGGAAAATGTTGCCTCTGAATGGACAGATCCTAAATGGCCCCCTATGGGAGCCAGGGGTTGAGAGGATCACCTTGCAGGAGAAGAAGAAAGTGGCAGGCCAAGAATAGGGCAGGGCAGGTATTTCAGGTGGGGAAGCCTCCTAAATAAAGGCATGATCATGGAAATACAGGTGTGTGGGGCCATTAAGTCCCCTGCAGGGGGTAATTAGAAAGTGATGGGGCTATAGGACACCTGTAGGGGGCAGCAGGAAACAGCTGGAAAGGCAGGTTGGAGGTAGTGTCCTTAAATCCTTCCAGGCACAGAAATGTGAGCTGAGTTAAAAATTACAATTAATGACCACTGCCTATGCCCTCTTCCTCCTTGTTACATTCTTCCTCCTTGTTACACTTCTGCCTTTAAGAATAGAACTAAGGCTCAAAACAACACAAAAAGCAGACCTCTGTGTATGGCTGACTCCATGGGCAGAGATGGACTACAAACTGATGCTCAACTCCTCCTGCCTCTACTCTTCTCAGCACGAGTGTCCTCCTTTGCATGAATCGTGGTACAGCTCAGACTGCAGAGCTGAAGGGAGCTGAGTACGTTTATGGATTTAGTGCTCTCCAGAGACTCAGCCATGGCCCCAGTCGTGGATAGTTTCACTATTGCAGGCCTCAGTTCCCTCATGTAAATCAGGGCATTGAAGCTTGATATGACCCTTTATTGTCTGATATTCTGGGACAGTTTCAAGATAAGATACCTCGTACTGCTAGGCCTACTGCATCGAATGAGGCGGGGAGTTTGAACACACCATGTGTTCTCAGAGCGTCTATTCTTCTGCCACTCTGAGTCTTGGACCATTCATATCCCTGTTTAAGGTACCAGTAATAAGGCATTCTGTATATGAACATGGGACTGGCGATGAGTGGTTTTTTTCTAAGGTTAACAGCAGATGGTTCATAGTTCATACCTGAAGGCCCTTCCAGGAAGAATTCATAAATGTGCGTTCTGGGCTCAGAAGGGCCAGAGCTCATAAAGTATTGATTCCTTGAATAGGATTGATGTCAGATTTTTGTTCTCTTCATGTGCTTCCCAGTGAATCTTTTTTTTTCTTTCTGCTTCTGCCCTGGGGGAAATGTAATGGTTTTCTGGTTTTTAACTAAGAGCAGTTGAACGAATGCCTGAGCCCCGAATCCATTCAACTGAAATAGATAGGGCCATGGCATAGACATTAGATGCTGTGCAAGAACTTATATTGAAATTTGACTCTCAGTGTGGCAGTGCTGGGACGTGGAGCCTAGTAAAAGGGTGTGGGTCTTGGGGGAGGATTCCTCATGAAGGGATTATTGCTGTCCCACAGGGGTGAGTTGTTTCTCTCACGGAACTAGATTAGTTAGTTTCCTGAGAGTGGGTTTTTATAAAAGTGAATCTGACTCCCTAGATGCTCTCTTGCTTCGTCTGTTGCCATGTGATCATACATACCTATACCCAGTTTTACTTTCTGCCATGAGTGGAAACATCATGAGCCCTCAGCAGATATACCTGCCCAATCCTGAACTTTGCAGCCACCACAATCAAGCCAAATAAACTTTATTTCCTTATAAATTACCCAGCATCAGGTATTCTGATATAGCAACACAAAATAGACTAAGACATCAGCTGTGCCCAGATTGTGGTGTGGCATATTTGAGAGAAGCTTATGCTTATGCAGATGAAGACAGGGTTCCCAAAGTGAAGAACGAAGCAGGGAGCTTCGTTCTTCACTTTGTAGACAAGTGGGCAATACAGGAATGGAACCTCAAGTCAGAATGCACAGAGAATGCCCTACATGGCTGGGGCTGAAGAAGGCAGGTTATTTGGCAGCCTCAGGTGGGAGTGGAGGTAGCAGTGGACCAAACAAGTAGAATAAGTAGCCCTCTTTTTTTTACATGAATTGAGAGGTTCTGGGGAAGCCTCTTGCTCTTGAGCATTTGCCCCTAAGCCTACTGTTCTGCCCAAATTCTGTCATCTTAGCTCTTTCTTTAGATATGAGACATTCCTAGTCTTCAGGAGATCCCCTTTAAGAAGATATCTCTGCATCTATTGAGGTAGATCATTCTTTGTGATTGCCCAGTCATATATGGGGCCTTGGCACTTTTTCCCCAACTTCTTCTTCCCCTTAGTGTTCCCCACCTTGGTCAATGGCTTCACTAGCTATGCTGTTGCTCAAGCAGCACTCTACGCTATCCTTGACATCTTTTTCTCCCTCACTGCCTGCATCCAAGTCTGTTACCATTCTATTGCATTTTCTTGAACTTCCACACCATTTGTCCCCCACCCCCCTTCTTAGCCGGGATCCTAGTCTGTGCCTCCTCTGCTTCCCATCCAGACAAGTTGCAAAGGCCTCCTCCATGGAGTTCCGTTTTTGCCACCCACCCGTCACCCACATCCTGTCCTTTACTGAGCAGCCAGAGTGATCTAACTCATCCCACCTCATTTAACCAAATTTATTCCAATGTACCTTCCTAACCTAACTTATTCCAATGTAACCTTTCTAAAGCTCAGTTTATAAAACCTCTAAGGCTTTATTGGAGCCAGAATCTTATATATTAACCCTGACTCTTTGGAACTGTGCTTGCCCATCACAAAAATACTGAGCTCAAAACTCTGAAATGGCAAGATGCATATACTGTGCTTTCATTCCTCTATTCTGTGGTAGAAAACATGACCCAGGATCCAAGCAAACAAGACTCTGCATCATCTAGCCCTTGTTTAACAGGCATCTTGCTGTGCTGCTGTCTTCCTTGCTCACTGCACTCTAGCCAAGACTGGCTTCCTTTCTGCTCTTCCTTTTTTAGGGCGTTTGCACAGGCTCTTCCTTCTGTCTGGAATGCTCTTCTACTTTGGTACTTACGGGACCAATATACTCATTGTTCAGGCCTATGCTTACATTTTCCTTTCGCTAGTAAGCCTTCCTTGGCCCTCAAATGCAAATCATATCTTTCATAATATTTTCATTATCTTCAAAAGATTACTTTAACTTGTATAGTGTCTAGCCTAATGTCTGTCTTTGCCCCTTTGTGAGCAGGGACCGTATCTGGGGATGTTGACCACGGTGTTGCCTGTGGCTAGCACAATGTCTGGCTCATAGTTGATGCCCAGGGGATATTTATGAGAGAATGAGTGCGTGGCTGGCTGGATGGATGGATACATTGAAACAACTTCAACCTGGGAGTCAAGAGACATGAGAACTTGCACGTTAATGTACTCTTAGATAATTGCTTCATCTTTCTGAGTCTACACCTCCCTACCTGTAAATTTTCGACATGATGTTTTCCATTCCTCATACTCCAGGAATCCTGCATCTGTGCTGAGACAGCCTCTTCCACCTCTGTCAAAGTTGGTGCCCCTTTAAATGAGTCATCTCTGCATCTTTTATGTATCCCTTGCAACTCAATCATATGCATTTTGAACACAAAATTCTGCATATTGCTTTTTAAGCTTAATATTCCATATAGGTCATTTGATATCTACACATATAGCTTTAGCTCAATTCTGCATGTTCCCACTTAATAGTACATGATATTATACCATCATTTATATAGCCAGTTTTAGGCACACAACTTTATTTTTACTGATTTTTTATTTTTTAATGTTTTTATTTAGAAAAAAAACTCAGACATATATAAAAGAGTAATAGGACAAATAATTCCTGTATACCCTTCGAATTTTCCAAATTTTAGCATTTTATCATTTGGTTCATCATCTTCTATCTCTTTGCCTCTCTTAGTCTCTGTCTCTCTCTTTCATTGTGTATAATATATATACAAATATGCACATACACACATTATAAACATATAGAGTTTTGTAACTATATGTATATATTTCTTTATAATTGTTTTTCTGAAATATTTGAGAGTAAATTTCAGATGTGGTGGTCTTTTTCTCTAAGGACATATGTATTTTTTAAACTCAAGAACATTATTTTACACAGCCACAGTATGATTATCAAAACCAGAAAAATTATCATTGATACAATACCAGTACATAATCTAAAGTATTTATTCAAATGTACCACTAATATAAAAAGAGAAATATTTTTCTTGGCCTAGGATCACATGTTATTAGGTGTATTTCTAAGTACCGATCATCACTGCTGTCTGTAAATGAGATTTCTCTACCATAGGCCCTCTAACTGTTTATGCTTGAATATATGAAAGATACTGATTTCCTTGTGTTAATTCTGTATTTTGCTACCTTACTGATTTATTTTATTATTCGAGTTATGTTTATTATTGGCATCATAGGTATGCTATCATATCATATGCAAATCCAGGCAGTTTTACTTTTTTTCTTTTTTTAGATGGAGTTTTGCTCTTGTCGCCCAGGCTGGAGTGTAGTGGCGCAATCTCAGCTCACTGCAACCTCTGCCTCCCGGGTTCAAGCGATTCTCCTGCCTCAGCCTCCCAAGTAGCTGGGATTACAGGTTCCCACCACCATGCCTGGCTAATTTTTGTATTTTTAGTAGAGATGGGGTTTTCACCATGTTGGGCAGGCTGGTCTCCAACTCCTGACCTCAGGTGATCCGCCGGCCTCGGCTTCCCAATGTGCTGGGATTATGGGCCTGAGGCACTGTGCCTGGCCAATTTTATTTCTTATAGTTATGCTTCTCTACTGTCTGATTGCATTGGATTAATGTCATTAGTAAAATGTTGAATCATAGTGGAGATAAAGGGCATCTGCTTTGTTTCTGATGCTAGTGGAAATGCCTCCAGAACATTCCCACTAAGATACTGTCTTTATGACTAAGGAAGATAGCCAGAGATCCCATGTAGGTAGCTAGGATGGATGGATGGATGGACAGACAGACAGACAGAGAGACAGATATTGATTCACAAGAATTTGTGTTGAGAAATTATCCCTCAGTTCCTATTTTCTTGAGTTTTTTTTAATAATAAGGGATGGGTATTAAATTTTGTCAAATCTTCGGCGTCTGTAAAGATCATCAAAGACTTTTCCCTTAGATCTATTTTTATGTTGTATAATATTAATGGATTTCCTATATTTCCTATATTGCAATCTTGGAATAAATCTCATATTGTTTTATTTTCTTCGTATAGTATTGGATAGTGTTTACTAGTATTTCAATTAGCATTTTTGTGTCAATATTCATGAATGATACTGGTTGATAGTTTTCTTTATTACGCTATTTTTATCCTGTTTAGTATCAATGTTATATTTGCCTTATTAAAAGAGTTAGGGTTGGTTCCAAGTCTATTGTAAACAGTGCTGCAATAAACATACCAGTGCATGGGTCTTTATAGTAGAATGATTTATAATCCTTTGGGTATATGCCCAGTAATGGGATTGCTAGGTCAAATGGAATTTCTGGTTCTAGATTCTTGAGGAATCACCACACTGTCTTCCACAACGGTTGAACTAATTTACATTCCCACCAACAGTGTAAAAGCGTTCCTCAGCAAACTAACACAGGAACAGAAAACCAAACACCGCATGTTCTCACTCATAAGTGAGAATGCATGGACACAGGAAGAGGAACAATGAGAACACATGGACACAGGGAGAGGAACATCAAACACTGGGGCCTGCTGGGGGTTGGGGGTCAGGGGGAGGGGGAGGGCATTAGGACAAATACCTAATGCATGCGGGGCTTAAAACCTAGATGATGCGTTGATAGGTGAAGCAAAACACCCTGGCACATGTATGCCTGTGTAACAAACCTGCACATTCGGCACATGTATCTCAGAACTTAAAATAAAATTTTAAAAAGAAAGAATTAGGAATTCCCCTCCATGTTCAATGCTTTGGAACCATATGTACAGCACTATGGCTCTCTAGTTTTTATAGGCTGGAAACAGTTCTCCTGTGAAATCATCAGTGCCTAGTACTTTGGGGTATGGTAGTTTATTAACTTTTTTTTTTTTTTTTTTTACAAGCTGTACAGACTTAGCTGTTTCATTTATACCTTAAAATGTTGACATTTAGGTAGATTTGCATGGTTTTTTTCCCCTAATAGTTACCTTTTTAAAATAGTACTTAGTTCCAAGTGCTTGTATTTAACATTTTTGATCTTGTTTATCAATTTTACTGGTATTTCTTAACTTACACTTCTTGCCTACACAACGATCAATGTGATTATTCTACCTTTTTTTCTGCCTCCTTTCTCTTTCTAGTTTTTAGTTGCATTACTTCTACTTTGTCACATACAGCATCTGGGTGCTAATGGTCTACTCTCTTACCCGCCTGTGTTTTTTGTTTTTTGTTTGTTTATTTGTGTGTGTGTGTGTTCACTTTTTTGTTTTGTTTTTTCTCTGAAAGTTTGCCAAGTCCTCTCTTGGCTGGAGTTTATCTTTCAACAGATTACTCAAGAAGGGCTTGTGGATGTATAATTCCCTCAGTTCTTGTGTCTTGAAACCGTTGTTTTACAAACTTGACACTTGAAGGAAATCTGCCTGGTTTTGAAATTCTAGGTTCACACCTTTTCCTGAAAAATGTTGTCCCATTGTTGCCTTGCTTTCTATGTTACTTTTTTTTTTTTTTTTTTTAGTCTGATGACAGTTAAATTCTTCTGATCTTGTAAGTTATTTGATCTTTTTGTTTAAAAGGCTTGAGAATTTTTTCTTTATCTTTGAAGTCTTGTTTTGTGAGGACATCAGAGTTGATGATTCCGAGTACATTTTTCAGGTACCTGGTGGGCTTTTTTGATATGTACCTTAGTGTCATATCTAAGGGAGATTAGAGCCCCCACTTAGGCATCTTGTATGTTAGTCTTCATTTTGTCTTTTTACTTTCATATATTTTTTTAGTTCAGTTAATTCTCTTTATTTTTTTTATTTCTGCTGGTTGTTTTTAATTTTTGAATTTCTGTTTTAAGAGGTTCCTTTCTTAATAACTGTAAATGTGTCCTTAAGGCTATTTAATTCATTTCCAAGTATTGTGTTAGATTTTCTTCTGCTTCATGATTAGTTTTGTGTAGGGTTGGGAGAAAATTGTTGTCGGTATAGGAGTTTGTATTCTCATTTTACATTTTTAACAGTAGATTTTACATGTTTATTCATATTTTGTATCCCTTTAAGAATTTATAACAGTATGTAATATTCCTATTTTAAAGGCAGCCTTTTCTATTAGTATAAAAAGTACAATTTTATTAATGCATATGATGATGATGATGATGATGATGTAGTTATATGTCCTCTGATTTTTTTGTCCTCTGTCATCTTATAGGATGCCACTGCTCTCCACTTTCATGACTCCTTTCTTCTTTTTTTTCTTTTTTTTTTTTATTGTACTTTAGGTTCTGGGGTACATGTGCAGATCCTGCAGGATTGCTGCATAAGTACACACATGGCAATGTTGTTTGCTGCCTCCATCCCCTGTCACCTACATCTGGCATTTCTCCCCATGTTATCCTTCCCTGATATCCCCACCCCCCACTGTCCCTCCCTTGGCTCCCACAATAGACCCCAGTGTGTGATGCTCCCCTCCCTGTGTCCCTGTGTTCTCATTGTTCAACACCCGCCTATGAGTGAGAACATGTGGTGTTTGATTTTCTGTTCTCGTGTCGGTTTGCTGCAAATGATGGTTTCCGGATTCATTCATGTCCCTACAAAGGACACAAATTCATCATTTTTTATGGCTGCATAGTATTCCATTGTGTATATGTGCCACATTATCTGGGTCCAGTCTATCATCAATGGGCATTTGGGTTGGTTCCAGGTCTTTGCTATTGTAAACAGTGCCACTATGAACTTATGTGTGCATGTGTCTTTATAACAGAACGATTTATAATCCTTTGCGTGTATACCCAGTAATGGGATTGCTGGGTCAAATGGAATTTCTATTTCTAAGTCCTTGAGGAATCGCCACACTGTTTTCCACAATGGTTGAACTAGTTTACACACCCACCAACAATGTAAAATTGTTCCTATTTCTCCACATCCTCTCCAGCATCTGTTGTCTCCAGATTTTTTAATGATTGCCATTCTAACTGGCATGAGGTGGTATCTCAATGTGGTTTTGATTTGCATTTCTCTAATAGTCAGTGATGATGAGCATTTTTTCATATGTTTGTTGGTGTCATATATGTCTTCTTTTGAAAAGTGTCTGTTCATATCCTTTGCCAACTTTTGGATGGATTTGTTTGTTTTTTTCTTGTAAACCTGTTTTAGTTCTTTGTAGATTCTGGATATTAGCCCTTTGTCAGGTGGGTAGATTGCAAAAATTTTTTCCCATTCTGTTGGTGGCTGGTTCACTCTAATGATTGTTTCTTTTGCTGTACAGAGCACTGGAGTTTAATTAGGTCCCATTTGTCTATTTTGGCTTTTGTTGCCAATGCTTTTGGTGTTTTGGTCATGAAGTCCTTGCCTATGCCTATGTCCTGAATGGTTTTGCCTAGGTTTTCTTCTAGGGTTTTNGAAGTCCTTGCCTATGCCTATGTCCTGAATGGTTTTGCCTAGGTTTTCTTCTAGGGTTTTTATGGTGTTAGGTCTTATGTTTAAGTCTTTAATCCATCTGGAGTTAATTTTAATGTAAGGTGTCAGGACGGGGTCCAGTTTCTGTTTTCTGCTCCTTTCTTCTTTAATGAACAATCTCCAAAGTACTTCTTTCCCTATTTTACTTTCTTCTCATTCAGAAGACTCTTAAGTTGCATGTAATCAATACTCTGACCTACCAGGACATTTTTCCAGTATTTTCATACTTAGGATGAACTTACTTATTCCAATAGTAGTTTTGATCATTTTTGGGCCTACTGTTGTTTCCCGTCTTCTATCTTCTACCCGTTTTTTTTTTTTTCCAGACTGTCTTGCCCACCACACGGATTGTAGCAGGAGTGGAAAGATCACTTGCTGTATTTTTTTTTCTTATTTTATTAAAACTAATTTAAAATCTGGGAGTTTTCTGTTTTCCAATTATGCTGAGCACATAGCTAGGGATAACAGAGGCAATTAAGGCCAGGGCTGCCTGATTTTAATGCTTTTATTGTGTTTTACAGTAGTAAGATGGGGCAGAAGAAATGGAATACAGGTCTGTTGAAGCTGCTTATATGAAATGAAATCTTCCTTGACTGGCCACAGTGCCTGGTCTTATGTGTAATGCTGTATTTACTCCCTGCATTTGCTGCTGAGTATGGGAAATGCTAACCAGTAATTGATTCTACTAATCAATATTGGATGTAAGACTCAATATTGTATCATTGACAAGTATGGAATTATTTGATCATCCATTCTCCATTTTTAAAAATTTTTTGTTTGAGATAGTGTATTACTATGTCACCCAAGCTGGAGTGCAGTGGCACAATCTTGGTTCACTGCAACCTCTGTCTCCTGGGTTCAAGTGATTCTCCTGCCTCAGCCTCCCAAGTAGCTGGGATTAGAGGTGCCTGCCACCACAACCGGCTAATTTTTATATTTTTAATAAAGACAGGGTTTCACCATGTTGGCCAGGCTGGTCTTGAACTGTTGACCTCAGGTGATCCACCTGCCTCAGCCTCCCAAAGTGCTGGAATTGCAGGCATGAGCTACTGCACCCAGCCCATTCCTTATTTTTTTTGAGTGGCAGATGCAGGAGAACAGGAATCAGAAAAATGTTTATGGAAATGTTGAGCCATGCAGAAGGTGAGAGATTTTAGCAAACGATGATGTAACTCTCCAGGCAAAAAACTAGATAAATTAAACTCCACTGTCAAAGGTCCCTGAGAGAAATTCAATCTCTATAACTAAGGGCTTTATTTTAGTCTTCATTCTCCTTGCTATTTTTTTCTTCAGAATGTGATACTATGCACTTCCCACTCTTGCTTGAAAGTCATTTCTCATGTTGCTAGATTACAGTTTCTTTTTTACTGTACCTTCTGTATATCCTTTTCTGCATAGAGTTTCCTTCCATCACCCTACAAATATGCACGTTTTCCAAGCTCTTGTTAAACCTCTGCTATTCTCTTTCTTAACACTTTTCCTTAAAGAATGTACTTCCAGCCGGGCACGGTGGCTCAAGCCTATAATCCCAGCACTTTGGGAGGCCGAGGCGGGTGGATCACGAGGTCAAGAGATCGAGACCATCCTGGTCAACATGGTGAAACTCTGTCTCTACTAAAACTATAAAAAATTAGCTGGGCATGGTGGCACGTGCCTGTGATCCCAGCTACTCAGGAGGCTGAGGCAGGAGAATTGCCTGAACCCAGGAGGCGGAGGTTGCAGTGAGCCGAGATCGGGCCACTGCACTCCAGCCTAGGTAACAAGAGTGAAACTCCGTCTCAAAAAAAAAAAAAAAAAGAATGTACTTCCATGCATGACTCTTGGGAATCTCCCTCAGCCCTGGCCTTTTTGCTGAACTCCAATAATAAAGCTTTTTAGCAGAGAAGTGGCACTGGGACTGGAAAGGGGGAGACCAGCATTCATTTTCTGCTGTCTCTCAAACCCACATCTCCTAAGGTGAGTCAGCATTTTCTCTCCAAAAGCAACTTCTTTTTATGATGAAAAGTCATTAACATTGTTTTCCTTTAGTTGCTCAAGCTAAAATCAGGAACATAACGTCTGCTTGATTCTTCTGATACACACTCCTTGCCCCTTACCCTTGTTCTGTGGATTCCCCTTCAGTATATCCTTTGACCTTTTTGTTTCCGTCCATTCCCACAGTATGAGCTTTTGTCAAATCATTCCTACCTTAATTTAGCAGCTGCCTCACTGGAATCCCTGCCTCCACCCTCTCTGCTCTGCCCGTTTCACAACTGTCTACTGTCAAATTAATCTTTCTTCGGTATGACTTGCGTCAGATCGTACTTCTGATCAGAATCATGTTGTGGTTTCCATTTCCTATTATTTATTTCATTTTCTAGGCATTCAAGTTGCTCCACCTTCAGAGTCATTCTGATTGTCCTTCTGCTTAGTTCTGGCCATATGTGAGTAGCTGCCTGGTGTACTTAACCTTTCACAGTATGCACAATGTTTTTTCAGCATCCATGAGGCCTGAAATGTTTTTCACTTACTTTTCACTCACTTATTTTAAATATTACTCATACCTTATGATTCTATACAAGTCTTGCTTTTTTCTGTGTACTCCATGAGTTTTTTCCACACTTGAATCCTGGAATAGTTATTGTCTACGGTATACTAGTCTTTAAATTGTTTGTTGCTTTATAATGTTGTTTAGTTATTTGTGCATATACGTCCTGTATTTCTAGAGGGATTGTTGGCTTTTTGACTAGACTAACTTTATGGAGCAAAGAGACCAGGCCTTACTTGGAAACCCTATACTTGTTTACATTATTGGCATCTTGCTATTCCTGGACACTTGGCCTTATTCCAGATATGTACATTTTGTTTGCGTGTTTGTTTTTGCTTTTGTTTTTTGAGATGGAGTCTCACTCTGTCACCCAGGTTGGAGTGCCACTGTGCCATCTCCCCTCACTGCAACTTCTGTCTCCCAGGCTCAAGTGATCCTCCCACCCTAACCTCCCAAGTAGCTGGGATCACAGGCACATGCCATCCTGCCCAGCTAACTTTTGCATTTTATTTGGTAGAGTTGGGGTTTCGCCATGTTGCCCAGGCTGGTCTCAAACTTCTGAGCTTAAGCAATCTGCCTGCCTCAGCTTCCTAAAGTGCTGAGAATATAGGCATATTGGCATGAGCCACCAGCCCCAGACATGTAAATATTTAACTTTAGAAGGAGTTTTTGGAATTTTTATGGGAGAGTTCAGAATAAGTCATCTTAGACCAAAGTTTATGTAATGGGGTTCTATAGTCATCACAATAATAGGCTACACTGGGATGAGAGCAATTAAAATATTTGGTGGCTAGATACCAACAAGGATTTCTTTTTTTTTTTTTTTTTCACACAAAGTGTATAGCCAATTTGCACCGTACTTTCAAGCAAATAACTTCCATGTGGTACCTCAGAAATTTATACTAACTGAGGTTCCACCATTCTGTAGCTGCACAGAACATGCAGTCTCCCTTGCTGACATAATCATGGAGTGATGTGCTGTAGTGTCTACATCTGGTCTACAGGGGGTTCTTAATCTTTCTACAGATTGATAAACTACAAGTCTATAAAGTAAAGAGACATGCTTTCCTCCACACATATGCACTGCGGTGGAGTAGGGACAAGGAAACCACAACAAAGGCTCCCATTCATAAAAGGACAGAAGGGAGGCACTCAGCAGGCACTGGTCCTTAGCAATTTTGAAATCTCTTTTGGCAGACATTGTAAGCGGTTCCTAACCTGGGCTGGGGAATGTTTGTGATTAGCCTGCAGTTCTACTCTCTGAAGGGGCTTCCTTGTCCATTGTTTGGCATGGCTCCTAACTCCACCCTTTAGGCGGTTCCTTGTTTTTCATTCTTTTCCTGTACATACCTGAAATGGGTGTTGGGGAATATATCCTCCTTAGGAACTACGCAGCTTTCTTAGCCCACCAACCTGCCATAGTCAGAGGCCCACGGATTGTTTAAAGTCCTGGAAAGTATCAGAGTCTCTGTTCCTTTGGCAATTTAACTGTGTAAAAAAATGAAGTTTCTTATTTGATGCAGTAACAATTCTAGATGTTAATCAGCATACACAGTTCTTGAAATATAGTTTTCCAAACTCCCATTGCCTTTGCATTCTAGTCCCTTACCTCTTTTCCCCCTAATGAGAGGCATTCTCAGCCTATCAGCCTTTGTAAGGGAATGCACCCTTAGGCTCTTTGCTCTGAGTCACTTTGTCCAGTTGAACTACTGATCTTCACAGCCCATGTGGCAGAGGATGAGGTGTATAGAAAATGTCTCTTAAAAGTTCTTACTTTGACATGATGCATGTGACTTCCATGCATATGTCATTGTCCACAGCAAGTCACATGGACCTGCCAGCTTTTAAGAGAGCAAGGAAATATATTCTTTCATGCACTGGGATAGAAAGAAAGCAGAAACAATTAGTGAATATGATGAGATACATCACTTCCTTGTGGAAACTGTGAGGCACTGTGGCAGGCCTCAGCAAGGGAACCTGCAATGGTGTGGACCAGAAGTTGCCAAAAGTACAGGTTCTTCCTCTGGGTCAGGGTCAAATAGCTGAAGCAATGGTAATTGCACAGTGTGGAAATAATTCTGATGTTCTTCATGAAACTTTCTGCAGTGGCTGCCTCACAGTCTCTCATTCTTTGACCTTGGTACCCTGAAGCACCTCTCTCATAGAGGAAGGTTGAGAGAAAATTCATCCCCGTGTGGCTTGGGATCCCAGAGAGCCCCTTGAAATATCCCATTTCTTGGAGATTATGCTAATGTACCAAGAGATATCCCTAAGGCTTCATAATGTAGCCTACTTTAATTTCTCTTTACTTTCCTGTGAACCCTCTCCAATAAATGTACTTCATTAGAATCACTCAAGTTTTTAGGGAGTAATTGCTCTCAGGACTCAGATTTGATAGGAAGAAGTTCAAAAGCCATCAGGGAGCAGGATGGAGCCTGAGCAGAACTTTGTACCCTTCATCTCTTTGCATGAATGCAAATACTACCACAGAGCCACTACAGTGCAAAAAGTGCTGGGCGTCTGATTATTTTATTGATGTATTTTATTTTATTTTGCAATTGTCAGATTCAGGGACCCATCCTGGAAGTTTTTCAAGGGGAACACAACAAAATTGCTGGCCCTGTTATTGATTAGATGGGTTCTTGGGAGGGAGATCAGAGAATTAGTGACCCCACATCAACAGGGGCTCTGGAAACATGCAGGCGAAGTGGGGCCTGCCTGATAGTCAAGACTGGCAACTGGGTGGGTGTCAGCATGGCATGGTGGAAACAGGTGCTGATGCTCAGCCAGCCTCTTCTTTGTTTTGATTAATTGGTTTCTTTTTTGTTTTATGGAACTTGACAGCACTGGTGGTGGCTTTTCGTGGTTGACTACCCCCGTAGTACCTAATTACATAGGAGATTTTTAAAAAGCAACAGTGAACACATTTTCCAAATATGTTCTCAATCTCCTCTTTCCCTCGGTAATTGGAGGCAGAAGGAAAGGAGGGCTGGGAGGGTGTTCCCTAGAGACCTCCTGTCAATCAGCCCAGGCAGGTCCCCATGGGACCACTCAGGAACACAGTTACTTGGATGTCCCAGGGAATAGAGGGCTGGGGAAATGCCCAAGGCCCTGAGGACACACCCCAGGCACATGAAGCTCTCACAGCAGCTGTCTTACTCCTGCACATGAGGGCTGAGATACTGCTCAAGAACTAGGTAGGAAGTTACACACTTCAACTAAAGTTCAGTTAAAATAAACATTAAAATATCAGGCAGATTTTAGGGTGATCAGAGCTCTCAGTGAAAGCTCCTGATGCAAGCAATTCTGAAACTACTGTCTTTGCTCTTTTGAATTAAAATAATAATTGCAAGAAAAATAACATTTTTCTTTATTGATTCAATCTATGACTTGAACCTGTGCTAGGCACTGAGAGAGTTTATTGGCAAGAATCTGACTGGGCAGAAAATGGCATTGGGAGATGTGGACTGAAGTACTCATCTGACCCATTGAAGGCTGGACTGAGGGTGGAGACAGTCCAGGGACTTCATGCCCGTGTATCCCAACACTGTCTGCCTAAACACCAAATTGTTCCCATCTCGCTCTTAATGGAGACAGAAAAAAGAAAATACCTGTGTGCCATGGCTAACTCACATGTCAGTTTCCTTCTGTTTGACTGACCACCCCCACTTGCCCTCTCACTGTTTATAAAGGCCTGGCACTCTACCATTTATAGACTGCAGGCCAGGTGGTAAAGGAGGTCAGTGTCAGGCATGATTCACAGGGACTCCTGAACTGGTGAAACTTCCCTGTAAGAATGGAAAGACACCCAAGCACACACAATAATGTACACGACACTCCCATGTACAGATGAGTCCAAGGAAATTTAAACTCCGCCCCTTGACTTTCCTTTCTGGAGGACCACACTGAAGTTGTGAGTCACTTTACAGCAGAAGGATGACCTCACCTTTGGGCTCATTTATTATCTCCATCTGTTGCCTCTGCTGCTACAAGAAGCAATGCAGCCCTCTTATGAACTCTGATTACAGTAATTCCCTTCTCAGTGTCTTCCACTTCCAAAAAGTGGAAGATGGAGGGGTTGTACTGTTTCACATAAAGGGAACTCCCTTTATGTGAAAGGAAGTACTGCCTGCCTCTCTCCATTCCCTAATTTCTACACAAGAGCACTCTTACCCAAATCCCTTCATCCTGGGCCCTCTGTTCAACTTCATCTGCAGAGTGAGACAGTAGTTTCTGACCCCAAATCTGACTCAGCAAAACATAAAAAATATATGCAAAAGGAAGGCCCCATCCAAGACTTCCTGAATCATAATCTCTAGAAGTAAGACTACGTAACTTTAATAAGCTTCCAAGATGATACTGATACATAACTGGATCAGTGCTTCTTAAGATGTCACGTACATTTAAAATACCTGGGGATGTTGTCAACATGAAGATTCTAATCCAGTAAGTCTAGGGTGCCCCTGAGATGTGGCATTTCTAAAAAATCCCTGGGGCTGCTTCTGGTCCAGGAGTAAATTTGAGGTAGCCAAGATGTAGAGCTATGGTTCTCTACCCCAGCTACATGTTAGAATCGTCTGGAGAACTTTAAAAAATCCCTTTGGTCCAGCTGCACCATTAACTAAATCATCATTCTGAGGCTGGGACGCAGACAATAGTCATTTCTAAAGCTTCCCAGGTAATAACATTGTGAGCTCTGGTTGAGAACCACTGGTTTGGGAGCTGTTTTATACCACAGTGGGTCTGTGATTCAGCTCAACTCCTAGCCCAACCACAGGCCTGCTACCTTCTCTCCAAAATCTATTTTCCAGGCAGCTGCACAGCATATGTTTTTCCAGACAGCTAGACAATACATATTATCATCATAGAAGAGCTCGTTGAAACATATCCCTTTGTAGAGATAACCAAAAGCAATATTAGCAAAGTCTATACATCCAGCCTATTCCCTTTGCACAGAAAATTAATTCTCAGTTGTTGGTTGATGGCTTCTTGGTTTCTCTCTCTCTCTCTCCTGGAGCAATCTTTATGGTACATTTACACAACCACATAGGCAGTGGTACACGGACACACCACACACATGAGATTAACCTCTCGCACACACAACCCCTCTATCTTCCACTTTTTATCATTTTATACTCCCCGGTCCTTCCTTAAGAACACTAAGGAATTAATACCATGCTTCCCTACCTCCTCCACCCTCTTCAAGTCATCCATACCTCTGAGCTCTTGCATACTGTGCAGCATCCCTCAGAATGTCTTAATTAACCAGTCCTCACCAGAATGTCTTAACTCATCCTGCGAAATGGCAGCTTCCTACTTGTCTTTCTTGCCTTTGGACATCATCTTCCCAGGCACTGCAATTCTTGGCAACTCCTCTGTGCTCCATGGAAATGTCTACTATAATCTTTAGTACCTTGTGGAAATGTCTACTATAATCTTTAGTACCTTGTGCAGTATCTATTGATTTCTGAATCTCTCTTCCCCCACTAGACTGTGAGCTCCCTACTGGCGGGAGTGTCTTGCCCACCTCTCAATCTACACCACAATGCTACATTCTGAGCACAGTGCCCTGAACAGAGCGGCAGGTTACACGATATTTTATTGAATGGATCAATGGTCCCTCTCCTCTTTCTTTTTTTCCTGGTTTCTCTATGAGATTGTATAAAATGTACAGAAACTGATATTTTTTAGCATGATTCGGACTCGCATATTTGCTCAAACCAGTCCACACCCCACGAGAGTATAATTGGAATATCCAGTCCTTCCAAAATCCTGTCAATCATTCTGCTGTGTAAATAGGCACAGGTGATTGGTTCTAATCAAAGTCATTAGGGTGGTTCTGGAACGATCCTGCTGCCATATGTAGATAATTATGGCAGAAGTCTAAATTTTGGATGTTAGCCAATCTAAATAGCATTATCATGAGGAATTTAAATAGAACAAAAGGAGAAGGATGGCACAGTATTTGGACGCAAATAATAATAGCTAGCACTTATAGAGCATTTTCTATGTGCCAGGGACTCTTCTAAGTACTTTATGTATATTAACTCATTTGTACAACATTAACAGTCTTATCAGACAACCACTATTGGTATTTGAATTTTACAGGTGAGGAAACTAAGGTTCAGAGAGGTTAGGCAACCTGGCCAGCATATAGCTGGTAAGTGGTGAAGCCTCTATTGGGACCAGGTAGACTAGTAGCTCCAGGTCTGCGTTCCCCATCCCTATGGGAACTATGCTCTAGTCTGTGCTGCCCTAGCAGGTGAGCTTCTTTCAAGATACAACATAATCAAATTTCTCAGACCTTCCATTCAGGAAGCAGAATGGACCATCAGTGTTCTCCATCTCACTGAAGTAGCAGTCCTCAAAGTTTAGGTATATTGTGTTTCTGTCTCTCTCTCTCTCTCTCTAATACACGCACATACAGACAAACCCATCTCTCAGAAAATAGACTTAGGAACTTTCAATGGCTAACTTTTAAAAACAAAGTAATTCTGAATGAGAGCAATGCTGTTGTGTTCCTCAAGTTTCATTTGTTTTCAGAGATAAGACTGGGATGCCAGAATGAGGAGTTTGGTTGATGATTTCTGAGTCTAAAAAAACTCCTATTAATGATACTACTGTTTGTCATTATTTGATGGCTCCTCTTTTGGATCTAGCAGAAACCTAAGGTCCATCCTGTGCTCTCTGGGTATGTGGTCCAACCCCTTGGCTTTATGAGGAATATTAAAGAGGGAGCTCCCTGTCTTACATTGGAGGACCTGCCTTTGAAATGCGTCTGTCCTCATCACTGGAGTTTTCATTGGTGACCTCACATTTGAAAAACCAAGAGTTCCCATCAATATTTTTGCATGGTCATTTCTTCCCTGACACTGTCAAATGAATATGATCTGATGTCCCTGGACCAGATCAACACACTGCCTCTTCCCATCTCTGAAGCCAGAGATTGTGTTTTTAACGAAGTTCTCTATGTTGTTAAAGAGAAGTAGAGCAGACTCTATGTCTTTGAAAAAAGTTAGCAAGATAAGAACTTCACAATAGCTTTTATATTCTCACTCCTCCTTATGCCACATGGGAAACCATTACAATTTAATTAAACAAATAAAATAAAAGTAGTGTCAGTATCTCTAAAGCAGTGGTTCTCAAAGTGTGGTTCCCATACCATCATATCAGCATTCCCTAGAAACTTGTTAGAAGTGCAAATTCTTGGGCTCTATCCCAGACTTACTGAATCAGAAGCTCTGGGGGTGAGGATCAAAAGTGTGTGTTTTAATATGCCCTCCAGGTGGTTCTGATGTGTATGAAAGTTTGAGAACCATTGTCATAAAGAATTAAGATATTTAATCAAAATATGCTTCTTAATATATGACATCACAGAAATTGATGCAGAGAATATATCATTTAAGTGTCTCGTCCTCAAGGGTATCTTAACAAATGCTACCTAGAAATGTAGTTCTGTAGCAGGCATGAAGTGTCATCCAAATTGTAAGGAGCTAGACATAAACTACTGGGATATTGAAGCCATCTATTCATTACCAACCCCAGAAAAATACCTCCACAGTGTACTGACTGTCCTTTGTCCATTGATCAAGGCAGGTGGGATGTGGTTGGAGGCTGATGATTAATTCAGGTGTTTCTTACTTGAAGAGCTCAGCTATTCCCCTTGCTAACAGCTGCCTTATTGAAGTGATGATATTACAACTGTGAAACTTCTGAAAGCTAATTCAACCAACTGACTTTAATCACCAGGGTGATAGGACACACCGAGAGACTATAAAGACTGGAGCTTCGGTCAAATTCAAATGTTATTGCTTTTGACTGGGAACATTGCAAAACTCACAGAGCAAATGGAACAGGCACAGTGTGATCTTTAAAATTACTTACAAAGATCAAAACGCTAAAAATCTGAAATGATTTTTTCAAGCATAAAAATTTATCCTCTCTGAAATAATTAATTTGATAAAATTACTCACTAGACCCATGTATCATCGTGTCATTATAGCTGCAGTGTCTAAAATAACTTAGCTTCTCTTTTTCTCTAAAAGGTACACACCTAATTAGGTCAGACAGTAACTAACTTGCTTTTACAATGTTTTTCTATAGAGAATACTAGTTATAATTATCTTTTCCCCACTTCCCCCCCCCAAAAAAAAAAATTGGGAATGGATTCACATGCAAGATTTAGAATAAAACAGAAGGAACTCAGAAGGAATCACTGTTCTAGTTCATGGGGCTCTTGTCTAGTGTTGTCTGTATTAGAAAATGACAGTATTGTGTCTGTTTGAGAAAGTTAGGCATTCTTGGGATATCATCTCAATCACATACAGGTAATATTACAAAAGACCAGTGTTCCAGAGCAACCACTTACCTGGATTAGTGCTGCCACCAAAATTTGCCTGGAGAGACCATTGGTATGACCTAATATGTTGCTTCTGAAACATGCATCTTTGGTCATTTTCCATTGCTTGAGTTCAGAGGCATGAAGATGAAAGGTTTATATGGAGCTGAAAAGAAAATGGCAAGAGTCATAAGCTCACAGAATTATTTGTGTAAGTGGAAGAGTTCAGGTCTCCTCATCCCCTTCTGTTGGCAGTAGCCACAAGTTGTGAGTCCAGATGCCTCCCAGTCTTCCAGGAATCTAATCATTACCCCTGATTCTTTGATTGCTCTTTGAGCCAGACTCGACTCCCAGAAGCTACAGTCCCTGGGGTATGGCTCAAGCTAGAAGCAATAATCAAGTTGGCTGTGACCTCATCTTTCCAGTATTAATACCCTCAATCAACAACCCTTGGAGGAGGTTGGGTGAGTTACCCGGTTCACTGAAGCAATATCAATTCTTGAGCATCTATTTTGTGCCAGCAGGTCCTTCTTCTGTTTTCTTTAATTCTCATAATAATTCTGCAAAGTAGATACTGTGACCTTCTGGGTGCAGATGAGGAAAAGGAAGTTCGGAGAGATGGAGTGACTTACCCAAATATGCACAGCTATTAAGTGGCAGAACTAGTATCTGAATTCAGGTCCAACTAGAGCTAGGTTTAGGGTAATGTCAAATCCTAAAATCTAACTTCTTCCCTTGGCCCTTGTTATGAAATTGGATCACACTGATAAACTGCCCTGCAATAACCTAGCTGACAGACAATGTGGAAGTGTTGCCAGTGGACAGTGGACGCTAGCCCATCTGCCCCATTCATCCCTTAGGTCCAGGACCCTGCATGCATCCACTCCCTGATAATCTGGCTCCCTCGAGGAATAGTTCAGGACTTAGTAGGCTGTCAAAGTGTGGTCCCTGGACCTGTTGGGCTAGCATCACCTATGAACAAACTAGAAATGCAAATTTTCCGTTACCACCCCAGACCCGTTGAATTAGAAAATCTGGGGTTAGGGGCCAGAAAATGTGTTTCAGCAGCTTATCCAGTGGCTCTGTTGCATGGGTAAGCACTAAGAACCACTGCTTTAGCCTGTTTCTTGGTATAGATGGAAACAGTGAAGCAAAACTCAATTCTGTCTATTTAACTTCTCTTTCTCTCTCTCATTCTCTCTCTCATTCTCTCTCTCTCTCTCTCTCTCACACACACACACACACACACACACACACACAAAGTTTCTCTCTGTCAGGTATTTTAGAAATCTGGACTGGCTTTGAAGGCCCTCATATTTATTTTATTGTTTTCCAAAATTACTTTTTTTATTTATTTACTTTATTTTATTTTACTTTAGGTGTATACTATATCCAGCATTTCTCCCCATGTTATCCCTCTCCACCCCCTGCTGTCCCTCCCCTACCCTGCTCCAACTGCCCCCAGTGTGTGATGCTCCTCCCCGAGTCCACGTGTTCTCATTGTTCAACACCCACCTATGAGCGAGAACATGTGGCATTTGGTTTTCTGCTCTTGTGTCAGTTTGCTGAGAATGATGGCTGAGGGTATCACAGACTGCCCAGGGCTGGCATGGATAACCTCTCCATCTTAGGGAACATCATCTGTTTCCTTAACTTGCCACTATGACCTTGCATGTGATTAAGGTTTTCCTCTGGGTACCTGGGGTTTTATTCACCACACACGTGCATTCAGGATTCTAATAAGTGTATTCAAATGGGCCTCTTCCTTCTATTTTCCCTAATCAATAGATGCCTACCAATTTGTGGTTCTTTTTAGAAAGGGTAAGGTTGTTTTCTTTTAGTTTCCTTTTCCCCCAAGGATATTTGGAGAAGATAAGAAAAAGGCTGTCTCTGAAAATGTGAAGCTGTTGCTTATTAATGGCAAGTTGTAGTGTAAAAGATGAGCTTTGAAGATCTTGTGAACTGGGTTTAAATATGGTTTCCACTCTACTGGCTTTGAGTCATTGAAAAAAATCATTTTAACTCTCTGAACTTTAATTTTCTCATCTTTACTATGAAGAAAATGATACCAACTAGGGCTGTTGTGAGAACTATATGGCAGTATAGTGAAAGTGAAGTATCTCACACACTGGCATATTGTCATGTTAAATAAACAGCAAATAACTATTATTATTGGGGAAAATGGCACAGTGTTATATCCTCCGGAGTAAAGGTATGAAAACCACCAAATAAATGTGGCATAGGTCCCTCAAGGACCACATTTATTTCTTGGTAGGAAATATAAATATGATTTCCATATTAAAACCAACCAGGATTCTGTTTACTGTCCTACATTTTTGCATTCTTGACATGAAACATGATTTTGAAGAGCACTTAAACTTCTATGAACTTGTTTCGTAGGCTTGTACTCTGTGCCTTCCACCATCCCCACCACCGCTGAACCTGGGTGAGGCCTCTCTTTCCTTTACATGCAGGCAGGCTTCTGAGGAAGAATCTGGGAAGTATTAGAAAGTTGGGCTGTGGCCAGGGCATGCATGCAGTAAGTAGGCAGATTATGCCTTAAGTGGAAGTCACTTTCTAACATCAGCAACGGAGATGCATTGTAATGATGGTCCTACCAGAGAGGCCACAAAGGGGATTACTGGGGGAAAGGTAGGACTTGGCTACTCCTCACAGCCTTCCCAACCATAAAAGCCCATAGGCTGTAATTCCTACCCACGTGGCTTCCTCCTCACACAGGTCTGCAATGCATGCACCTGGATTTTATAAATCCCAGGACACTGTCTCCTTCCAGCATGTCATTCTGTAATTGCCATCACAGATCACGCTAACTCCAGTCAGACTTTCGACGATACCTCATTTCAGTCAGGGTGGTGCTGAGCTGCAAGTAACAGAAAAACAGGCATCCACTAACAGAGCTTATCTGCCCCATAGAACAAGATGTCTGTGCTCACCCTCATAGTTGCTTGATGGCTGGGAAACTCCAGTCATGACATTCAGGCTCAGAGGCCATTGCCCAGACATTTAAGGAAGAGCCAGAACAGAGAGAGGGCAATGCCACCAGACACCTGCTTCTGTTTCTCAGTCCCTTCTTTACTGCTGTGTGACAAACCACCCTAGAACTGGGACATGCAACAACTGTCCACATGGGGAGGCAGTGTGGCTGGCTCAGCTGGGCAGTTCTTCTCTCTTGCAGCTATGCTTGGTTCTTGGAGGTTGGCAGAGTGTATCAGCCTCTGTGAATGGGGCACCAGTGCCACATGTCTCTCATCACCCCACAGGCTCACTTGGGCTTGTTGTGGCTGGCAGCCCAGCAGTGTTTCCAAGGGAGGGCAGAGACATGCTCTGCTTCTTGAGTCTCAGCCTCAGAACTAGAATGTTGCATTGCCTCCTTCTATTGGCCAAAGTAAGTCACAAGGCCAGCTCAGCTTTTAAGAGGTGAAAAAATAGATGCCACCTCCTGATGGGAGGCACTGCACGGTCACAGCACAGAGAGATGTGTACGCAGGGAGGGCTGAAGATGGAGGTCATCCATCTACCAGGGTCTTATCGGCCAAAACTAAAACTGGGAGGTTGGGGGTTTTTCTTTCCCTTTCTCTTCCTTACTTCCCTTCTACCTTTTCCTATTCTCTTCTCTCCTCCTCCTCCAGTTCCTCTTCCTCCCCTCTTCTTTCTCTTCTCCCTTTCCTTTTTCTCCTCTCCCAATGCTCCTCCTTTCCCTCCTCTGCTCCGCCTCTCCCCTTTCCTCCTTCTCTTCCTCTTCTCCCCTTTCCTCTTTCTCCTCTCCCCTATCCTCCTCCTCCTCCCCTCCCCATGTTCCTCCTCCCCCTCCCCTCCCCATCTTCCTCCTCCCCCTCCTCCTTTTGCTCTTCTCCTTTCTCCTCCTCCTCCCCATCCTCCTCCTTTCTTTCTTCTTATTCTTTCTGCTTCTTCCCTTCTTCCTCCTCCTCTCCCCTTTCCTCCTCCTCCTCTCCCCATCTTCCTCCTTCTCCTCACCTCCCCTTTCCTCCTCCTCTCCCCTATCATCCTCCTCCTTCTCTCCCCTTTCCTCTTTCTCCTTCTCCTCTCCCCTACTGCTCCTTCTCTTCCTTCTTTTCCTCCTCATCCCTTCCTCATCTTTCTTCTATACTCCATCTTCTCCTCCTGCTCCTGCTTCCTTTTTTCTGAAATATTTACCAGACCCTAAAATAAAGACAGTCCAGGAAAAAAAAAAAAAAAAGTGCTGCAAAAGCGTATTGGGACACACCACTCTGCAGTATCTACCATAATACTTAACTATCATTCTTGACTTTGCTAAGAAAGTTCTTGGACAAATATCCCTACCAGACTCTCGAAAACCTCAGCCCTGCTTCACTCCTATTGACATATCCTCAGAGGCATTCGTCTTGACCCAGGGCAGCCCTCAGAAGGGCACTGGGTTCCTGATGAGGCATTAAAGGAGCTTAAGAGATACAGAAACTATGCTGCTTTTATTTCCCTGCCCCTCCCTGCCATTGAAATGTCAGTCACGGTAAACCCTTGCAAAGGACACATGATTACAGAGTGGCTGCTTTGCTTCCCTGTAGTTTTTGTAGCTGTCCTCAGAAACACACTCTGCGATGAGGTATGAAAGGAGACCTTCAAACACCCACATATAATAATACTCCCCCTTAGGATTTTTACTTGAAAGCAAGTGATTTATGAATGACATGTAGGTAAATATCAGTCTGGATGCAGACACTTGCTGGCCACATTGGCATTTTAGTGACTATATATATTCTGAGGCTAAAGAAGATTATTGTTTACAAAAGAAAAAAATGAATGAACACATGATCCAAAGTTCATAAAATAATAGTGAGCATTTATTCAGCATTATTATGTGTTCTGGTAGTATGCTAAGCATTGTTATATGATTTAATTTAATCTTCGTACAGTCCATTGAAGTAGGAAATATCCCCATTTTATATCTGATGAAATTGAGGCACAGACACTTGAAAAGTTGGGTATCTTCATTTGGAGAATCAGGACTCAAATTCACCTCCATCTGACTTCAAGCACTTGCTTCTGACCATTAGAACATACCACGTTCTATTTATTTATGATCCATGGTGTGAAAGTAATTATAAATGAACCTAAAATATAATTTAGGCTTCATAAGTATCAGCTGACAGTCTCGACTCACTGGGCTTATGTCTCTATGTGAGAGCCAAAACAATTAAAACTCAAATGAATTTACAGTTACTCACAAGCTCTAATGACCATCGTGTTGTTTAATGAAGTAGAATACATTACTCAAGCCAGACAATTATTGATAATTTTAAATGGTATAAACAAGATAATGAAGTTGTTCATTCACTGTGCCACTTATGTCTATTAAACTTCATTTATAGGTCCGGGCTTTGTTGTGGATTTTGCTATTTTTCCTTGTTATTATTATTATTTGTTGTTGTTGCTGTTGTTATTTTGCCGTAGGATTTCGGTATTATCTAACAGGTTAGTGTTTCCCAAACTATATTTCCTAGGAGATGGCCTCTGTTATGTTTGCCTTAGTGAGTTTGAGCTGCTATGGCAAAATACCATAGACCCGATGGCTTAAACAGTAGATGTTTATTTATCACAGTTTTGGAAGCTAAATGTCCAGAATCAAGATAATAGATCCAGTGTCTGGTGAGGGATTCCTTCTTGGCGTCCAAGTTTTGATGGCATATCATGTGTCCTATCTCTACTCGGCTGGAGCTGTCTCCATGCCATACAGAGTAAGGCATGTTCTCATGGTGGATATTTTATCAGTACCCTTCTTTTTCACTCCATTTTGTTGTCATGAGAGATGTCTTTGTTACATTTCTTCCCACTTACCTTCTCAGTCATCTCTCCTTACTTTTTTTGTTATTTTTTTCCTTCTTTTTTCATTCTGTACCCTGCCCCTTGTCAGCACTTGGCTTGATTCCTAGGTGATGCTTGGGACCCTTTTAACTAACACCTTGGAGACTATTTTCTTGTACATAAAAGGGAGACAGTAACTCTGTTCACTACACTTTGCAAACTGTAAAGTACTATCAAAATACAAGTTTTGTGTCATGACTATCATTGCCCTATCCCCATCTTCCCTGCATTGGCATAAGCATATCCCTGGATGAGACTGTCCGTCATTTTGTTTGTTGAAAAGGCGGATGCAAAAGGAATCACCTTGCCCTGCCACCTCCAGCTGCCTACTGCTGCCATCACGTTGTGTTTAAAATGAACTTGTTCTTTTCTTTCTTAGTTATTTGGGTCTTGTATGGTCAGTGGAGATCATTTTACTTCTATTCCATTTCCATCTGCTCAGCAGTTTGTACTAATTGGGGTGCTGCCTGTCTCTCCATTCCTCTGCTTACCTGGCAATACCTGAGAAACTAATCTAGTCTGTTCTTTCCACTGGAAGATGAGAGGCTGCCAGGAATGTCAAGAATGTGTGATTAAGTCACTAGGTTTAACAAGAAGAAAGTGCGGGAGAAATCAGCACTGAGAAGGGAAAAGTTTTAGAACAATTTGGAAGGTGTTGGGGGTAATTAGAAAAAATTATCCAATGTTATAAATTCACTTAAGAGAGGTGGCTAAATTTCTGTTGTAGTTAGATTATCTTGAGTGGATCATTAGGAGTGTAGGGTGGCAGTGGAAATGCTTTTGTGTGGCTCTTAAAAACACCATGCAAAGATTTCTTGAGTTAAAGATAGCCAGAAATGTCTGGTTTCTATGCCAAAACCACCTGTAAAAATAAGTACCCCAAAAAGGTAAGCTGTACATTTAATTAGATAAAAGTATTCCTCTGTCAGGAAGGGATACAGAATAATAGAAGTGACACTAGACTAGGATTGGAAAGATCGTCCTTTGCATTCCATTTCCGCCACCTTCTCCCTGGATGACCTTGACCAGAAATAACAATCGTACAGTCCTCTTCAAGTTAGAATGCAGTTTTATGTTCATGATCTCATCCGAACCCAGTCATGGTTTCAATGGTGAAATTAAAAAGTACAAGGGCCCAGGTGTGGTGGCTCACGCCTATAAACCCAGCACTTTGGGAGGCTGGGGCAGGTGGATCAGCTGAGGTCAGGAGTTTGAGACCAGCCTAGCCAACATGGTGAAACCCTGTCTCTACTAAAAATATAAAAAGTAGCTGGGTGTGGTGGTGGGCACCTGTGATCCCGGCTACTTGGGAGGCTGAGGCAGGAGAATCACTTGAACTCAGAAGAGGGGATTGCAGTGAGCCGAGATTGCACCACTGCACTCCAGCCTGGGCAACAGTGAGACACCATCTCAAAAAAATAACAAAAAAAGTATATCCGGGCACAAGCCCTGCCCCCACTGGACTGGTTTTGTAACATTAAAGAAGCCACCAATCCCTGTGATCTTCATTTGCTCCCATTCATGTAAAACATTGAATAAAGCATTCCCACATGGTTATGTGGAGGATGATATAAGAACATGAGTATAAAAGTACTTTGCAGTCTCCAAAGAGTTGCACAGCAGTGTGTAGGATTTTATGAACACAAGAGAAATTTTAGATCTTCCAGTGGTAGGGTTTTTTTGTTCCTACAAGAGAAACTAACTCTAAGTTAAGCAGCAAAGGCACTTATTGGAATGATACCACACAGGTCACAGGCTCCATGGCAATACTGAAATTCTAGGTTCAAAAAGATGCAGGCATCACATAGAAGGAAGGGGGCCAGAACTGAATTGTGACATGACACAGGAAGGATGAGGTTGGGCACTGCTATTCCAATAGCTGGCCCCATTGTCACCACCACTGATCCCAAAGGAGATGACACTGCCACTATCCAAATGAATTTCAAATGATTACTTCCCTTATACGAACACTAGCTCTAGATTTAAAGTCCTGGGGGGAACCAGCCAATTGGCTAAGATTAGATTACCTGCCTGCACCCTGGTTGCCATGATGCTGAGAGAGGGTATGTCTGACCCTTTCTGGCTTCCATAGTAGGGGGTAGGATTCTGTCTCTTACCTTTCTTGGAAGTCTTCCTCACAGGAAAGAAAGGGTACTCAGAGATCCATTTCAGGACTGTATGGGTTAAATGGCCTGTTCAAGAGACACAGATTATGGCTGGTGGGACTGAAGCCCATTTCTCCTCATTCCCAGTCCCCTAGACCTTTCACCATTTTATGTGCCTTCATTTAAGTTTGTTCAGTCTTGTAGTGGATATTGAATCTCTCCTGTATACCTTCTACTATGGTAGCATTCCTCTACCTCTCATAGTCTGAGATTTTATGATTAAATGTTTCCATATAACATTTTCAAGTGATAAAGCACTGTGTTAAGAACATTGTTTTCACAATGAAATTTTAGAGAGCCTTAAATATAAACGAAGATTACTATCAGAAGAATCCTGCAGATTCAGCAGAGGCATGGCTGAAAAAGATAATTTGTTCAACAAAAAGAAAGAGGAAATAACAGCACCAGGGGGATTTCTTGGGCCCCATCAACGTCTAATGTTAAAGTTTATTACGTAAACCAAAGAAGGGGTTCTACAGTTCAAGGACTTACAGCTCATACCATGAATCTAGAGGGTGGCTCCCTGCAGCACTGCCTAGGTCTTATACTACAAGCCATTTCCATTTACCGCCTCCATTTTACCTGTATCCAGCACCAAGATACAATGCAGCCATGAGGTAGAAAGCATGGAAGCTTTGAGAGTCTGTTCAAGGCTGACATCCATATAAAATAAAAATGGAACCAACATACTTTTATCCCAGAGGCCTTCTGTCTTTTCTCAGTTGCTGCCTGGTTAGAAACAAAGAGGAGTCACAGGTTCCAGTAAGATAGCAAATCCTAGCCTGAGTTTCTTTGCAAATGAAGCGTGAGGCAGATTCTTAGGTGTTAAGAGTATACTGGGGAGTACAACTCCAGAAAAGCCACAGTATAGAAAAAACAGGAGTGAGTCAGGGAAGGCAGGAGAGCAAATCAAAAGGGTTATCTCACATCTTCTGTAATAAGCACAGCTGGTTGCACGGTTTCTCAGGATGTTTTGAAAGAGGCTGCCTGAAACCACTGCATGCCTGACTAGTCCATCTTAGGGAAGGAGAAAAGAAGAGTTATTATGCCAGCACTTGTCCCCCTTTGGCCAAATGTATTCTGTGTGACATCAACTCTCTTGCACTTTTGGGTCTACCTCTTAGCCTCTCCAGCAGCCACCTGGAAAGCCAGATCCCAGGATAGTAAGGCTAGCACCTGTGATACAAGCCACAATCTCAGGCTGAGCTGAGCCTGTGATGAAAGCAAGCAGTGGCATTCCCAGTCTCTCCACCTGCACCCTGACTGGGCTGACAGGGCAAGGAACTGCATGTGTCAAGAGAGCCCCATAGCTGACACATGCCTCCGGAGCTACAAAAATGAGAGGCAAGAGGGATGTACAGGGAGGTACAAGACCATGCCTGTGAGTGACTTGAGGGACCTAGACAAGCCACTACAGAGCCCAGTCAGCTAAGCCAGTGGAACACCAAGAAGGAGGACACAGAGCTCAACCAAGATTGAGACATACCCCCTGTACCTACAAGAGTACATCCAGGTGGGACGCGGTGGCTCATGCCTGTAATCCCAGCACTTTGGGAGGTCAAGGCGGGTGGATCACTTAAGGTCAGGAGTTTGAGACCAGCCTGGACAACATGATAAAACCCTATCTCTACTAAAAAAATACAAAAATTGGCCAGGCACAGTGGCTCACGCCTGTAATCCCAGCACTTTGAGAGGCTGAGGTGGGTGGATCACCTGAGGTCGGGAGTTCAAGACTAATCTGACCAACATGGAGAAGCCCTGTCTCTACTAAAAACACAAAATTAGCTGGGCATGGTGGCAGGTGCCTGTAATCCCAGCTACTCAGGAGGCTAAGGCAGAAGAATTGCTTGAACCCGGGAGTGGAAGTTGTGGTGAGCCAAGATCATGCCATTGCACTCTAGCCTGGGCAACAAGAATGAAACTCCATCTCAAAGAAAAATAGCAGGGTGTGATGGCACACACCTGTAGTCCCAGCTACTCAGGAGGCTAAGGCAAAGAGAATCAATGGAACTCATGAGGCAGAGGTTGCAGTGAGCTGCAATCCCACCACTACACTCTAGCCTGGGTGACAAAGGGAGACTGTCTCAAAGCAAAACAAAACAAAAAAAATTACATGCAGGCTGGGAGATCATCACAGATTTCACAGAGACTTGTCAGTAGCCTCAACAGAAAAACATGGACAAGGGAATCCAGGAAGGAACATGAGTCGGGTTAGATACACTAAGATAGCTTGAAATCCCCTAACCTATGCACACCAAAAATTTCTGGGTAGATTAAAATGCATGGCTAGAGTCACAAGAAAGATGGGGAAATTCCTGAATTCCAGGGGGGGGGGGAAGAGGAAATTAAAACCAGACCAGTAAATAGATTAATGGGTTTTGTAGCTATAAAAGGAGTGAGTGCATTTGATGCCAGTAATCTACAGGGTTAGATTTTATGTATCTCCCACATAAAGGACACAAAATTTTGGACCTGAGCGAATTGGGAAGCAATAAATAAGAACCCTCCAAGGACTGCATTCCTATATAACATGTATGTGCCTATCAGCACAAGGCACTGATAAGTAAGAGCTCTCTCTAACTGCATCTGTTTTGGGGAAATTTTCTTTTCTAGAAATCAAACCCAGGGCTGCATTTCTTAGCGGTCTAAAGTCTGATTTTTATACTGTCAGGAAACCATCAAGGTCAAAGTGAAAATATATCATAAAAGAAATCATGAAAATTGATTCTCTGACAGTGATATTCCCAGGGTGCTCAGTAGTAGCAAAAGCAGAAATATACTAGAAAGGCAAGCCATAGAATCTCTGAAAGAAAAAAGAACATTCCACAAAAGATCAGTTCACCATACAGCCACCAAAACTACAAAATAATTAAGATTTCTAGCACTTGAACAGAAGAATCTGAAAAAGAACATAAAAGGTATATTTTAAATTATGGAAGTGTAAAAATGTAAAGAAAGGGATTCAAGCTATTAATAAAAAAAATTAAGATTCTATAAAAAACAGGTAACTTTGAAAAAGAACCAAATACAAAAACTAGATATGGGAAAAGTAAATAAAATTAAAAACCCAAAGGATAGATTAAGTAATGGATTAAATACTCCTGGAGAAAGAATTAGTAGGTTGGAAAATAAATGTGAGGAAATTAGACTGCAAAGCAGCAAGCAGGTATAAAGGAAAGGATTAGGCCAAATGATTTAGAAGAATGTGTAGATCTCATATATGTCTGATAAGAGTTTAAGAATGAAAGAACACAAAGAGAATATGGAAGAAACAGTCTTTAAATAGATGATGGTAAAGTACTTTTCAACACTGATGAATGATCATGTAGGAAGTGAAGTAACCAAAAGCCAAAGTCACATGTAACATTTTAAAGTAGATAGAAATTAATGATAGGTTTATTACACAGAAATAAATTCAGACTGGCAGCTGGCTTCTCAACATACAAGATAGTGCCAGATGATGCTGTGATGAGGCAAAGTTACCATCAGCATAGGATTTTGTATATAAAACTACCATCAACCATCAATCTATAACCAGCTAAACTATCATTCATGAGATATGACAAAACTGATATATTACAACTCAAAGACTGAGACATCTACCTCCATCAACATAACATAACACCTCAAAACATATAACACCAGGAAAAGGAAGCTGCAACAGGGTATGTACAATAGTATTGGCCTACAATTATAAAGCCCAGTAGTGAAGTATCTGCTGTTTATGATTTAAAGTGCAAAGCACGATTAAGAAAAACACAACCACACTTCAGATAGCAGTTACTGCTGGATAGGATAGAAGGGAAGCAGACGGGAAGGGAAAAGCAGTGGGACTTCAGCTGTAACTGAAATGTCTTCTCTTTTTTTAAACAAAAAAACTGGGGAAATAGCAAAATATTAACATTTGTTAAATCTAGATGTAGGCACATGGTGTCTGTGATTTTCTGTTCTTTCTATGTGTTTGAAAAATAAAATTTTTTAAAGAAATAAATCTACATCAAATAGAGATAAAAAAGCAAAGGAGATGCAGAAGGACAAAAGAGGTAACTCAGCATGGTGAGCTCTTGAGGGTGGGTGGAACTAAACCAGAAAGGTCACCCTTGTAGAAAGTGAAAGCCCATTCCAATCTTAGTGGGAAGAAGTGACAAAGAGAATGGGATGGCCAAATTGGCCATGCTCTCCTGTACCACTAAATGCCTCTGTGAACACAGGCACTGACTTCCCCTCCCTGGGCCTCAGCTTCCTCATCTAATAGTTAATAGAATTGGCAGTTGTCATTCTACAACATCCTTTCCATTTCAGCTTTTGCTCCTCTGCCTTCAGTTTTTCAGATAGCCACGTTTTCAGACATAAGAATGCCTTTTCACGAATGTATCAGTAAGAATTTCTTTGGCTTCAGGTGACAGAGAATTCAGCCCAAATTGGTTTAATTAAAATGAAAAATGATTGGTTTGTATAAGACGAAAACCTCAGGGCTACATCCAGTTTTAGGCATCACTGGATTTGGAGCTCAAAAATACTATGATGAGCCGCAGGTATTTTTTAAAATCTTTTGTACTGCATCTTCAGTTACATTGGCTTTCTTCTCTGGCATCATGTGATAAGCCAGATGGTGGTTGTAGCCAGATGGCAATGGCAGCTCCAGTCCTTAAATCCCCTAAGGTTTTTATACTGCAAGAAAAGCAAAATCTCTTCCCCTGCAGCCCCAGTGCAACACCCATTGTATCTCATTAGCTCTGATAGGGGAGATCTATGCACTGATCAACTTGAGCTTTGAACATGCTCCCACTGTGGACTAGGCACAACTTCACCTCAGCCATATAAGCTAAGAGTAAGGGTGGGTGTTACTTCCCACAAGGAAACCAGGTAGTGATTACCAGAAAGCGGATGCATGGTTATTACATGGCAAAAACAAATGTTCACCACACCAGCAAAAACATGAGTGACCTTCCAAGAAGGACAATCTAAGGAAGGTGAGAGGAAAATCCTAAAAGTGCTGAGCATTCTAAGCATAGAAAGGAGCCATGTAAGAATAAATATCTATTAGCCACAATTCTAGCATTCGTGAACTAGGCAGGAGCTTATTTAGTTTGAAAGATGTTGCTTTAGTATCAATCAAAGGCAGTTCTAACTAGAATGACAGAGAATAATCATGGCAAGTGTGAACCATGTGATATTCCCCGATGGCAAAAATGAAAAATAAGTGATTTAAGAGGAAGTTAAGTAGATTTGTAGAAGGTAGAACATGACGCCTTAGCAAGAGATGATAGGCACAGTACACACCTACAGAGAACGGTGCTGTGTAAGTCAAGTAACAACTCTGCCCCAGAGCACCTCTGTCAGAAATAGAATGTGAGATTCTGTAAACCATTTTATCTTCACAGCACTGCAAGAAAAAAATATATTTATTTTTTAACCACTCTCAAAACTTAATCCGTCTAAATAAATAATAAATTTAGAGTAAATAGAGATACTTTCACATGATTGATGAGCCGCAAATATTTGTTGGATGTGACTCTCATGGTGTTAAATAATTCTGGAAATTGGGTGGGGGAAGGGTACCATATGGGAAGTTGGGGAGGATTAGAAAAGCCTTTCTCTATCCTGCCATCTTTATCCATTGATCCAGAAATTCCAGATCTTCCACCTTCATTTTCTCACCTTCTCCATCTTTTTTTCCTACACCCCTTCTTTGCATAAAACAACAATAACAACCAACATCACGTTGCCATCCTGTTACCACCCCTGAAGGGACTGGAAAGACATGACCAGAACAACCTAGTGTTATGCTTATAGATTAGGAATGTGCCCCAGAGCCCTGGGGATGATGCAAAACTTGTCTGAAGTTTCACTCTGGTTGCCTTTTAATCAAAGACACCCAGCAGAACCCCTCTTTCATATATTTTCCTCTTTGCTTGTCCACTTCTTCGCCTTCCAGCCTAAGTTTTATTCTTCCAGTTTCTATCCCAACCTATTATACTGGCACCTTCAGTGCTGCACTGGCCAGTCCTGTCCCACCTTAGACCCTCACTGCTCAGGGTGAAACATCCTCAAGTCAATTAAACTAATTAGTTAATTAACTTTAAATATCCTCTGCACAACGTGCCTCTAAGGGGCTGTGTTCATGACATGACTTAGGTGAATGAATGTGCTAAAGGACTTGCTTCTCACAAAAGGTGAGTGGTCTAAGGGACAAAAAGAGGTGAAAAGGGCAGAAAACCCAAGCCTACCACATGAATAAAAATTTAAAAACCCTCCACATGCAATGTCCTGGCATGGATTCATGGCACCCTGTTCTTGGGTGGAGGTAAGGGGACAGCTCAGAGTGTTGAACTGAATCGTGGCTCCAGCTGCCCCTGGTCTACTAATTTAGATGGCATGTAATTGCTGAGACTAGAATAGCACTGAGAGAGTATAGACACTCACCAGACAAACACTCTGCCTGTAGAATGAAGCATGAAGTCTGAGATTAGTGACAGCTGACATCTATTAAGCACTTACCCATCTCCCAGCTGCTGGGCTACACTCTTTACACTACACTATGCACATTTTACCCTCGTACACTATTTCATTCCCTTTTACATACAACAAAGCTGAAGCACAGAGAGGTGAGTTAACTTTCCCAAAGACACACAGTTAATTAGTGATGGGACCAAACTTGATGACAGAATCTGTGATTTTTAAGCTCCACACCAAATTGTCTCTGATCTGAGGATTTGAATAAAGATGAGAAATGTGGATGTGCTCAGTCTTTTATAACGGCTAAGGTAGAGTTCACTATGAGGAAATTTGAAGTCAAAGGAGGAACATATATGTCCTGTAAAGGCCTACTCTGAGCATGGCCACACCAGATTTAATGCAAGATATGTCCTTGTTTGAAGGAGGGAGGCTGAGTGTGAGGAATGAGTGGTGGCAGCAAGGTTGTCTCTTTAAGGCAGGGATGTGTTCTACCCATCTGTGGCTACTGCGCTAAGCAGAATGCTTGGCATTCAGTAGTGTTTGTATTAGTTATCTATTGCAGCAGAACAAATTATTTTAAAACTTGGTGGCTTAAAGCGACACACATTTATGATTTCATAGTTTCTCTGGATCAGGAATCTGGATGTGGATTAGCTGTGTGCCTCTGGATCCTGGTTTCCCACAGGCTGCGATCACACAGTTGCTGGGGCCACAGTCTTCTGAAGGTTCAACTGGGGAAGGATCCACTTTGAAATCCACTCAGTGTTTGCTGGCAGGATCCAGTTTCTTGTGGGTTGTTGGACTGAGAATCTCAGTTCCTTGCCATTTGTTATCTGGACACTGCCGTAAGTTCCTTGCCACATGGGCCCCTCCAACATGGTGCTGCATCATCAAAGTGGCCAAGAGAGAAGGCTAGGTAGAGAGAATACCAAAAAGATGGAAGTCATGGTCTTTTATAACCTAATCTCAGAAGTGACATCCCATCAATTTTGCAAGTCACTAGGTACATTCAATGACAGAGCATTTCACACAGGTGTTAATGTTAGGAGCCAGTTCAGAAAGTTTCATCCCATAGTGTTCAAAGTCCATCTGTCCAATTGAACTTTTTTCTCATCAAAATTCAAATATCCCTCATAGGAGTTGGGGAAAGAAACCCAATACACTTTAATCTTTATCTGCATTTAGCCTTAAGGTTGAAAGTGATTATCAAATCATGTTCATCAAGAAAGTTACCTGCAATCAGGTATTTGAATAGGAAAAGGAAGAAAGGGAACTAACATTTGTCGATGACCCTTTTTCTATGGCAAACACCAGTAGATGCCCCAAGGAAGGCATTATTTCCTCATTTTTGAGGTGAGGAAACTGAGGATCACAGACGTCAATAATTTGCTAAATGTCACACAGCTAAGAAGGGTGGAGTGAAGATTACAACCCAGACTCTTTCTGACCCTAAAACTACATTCTTTCCATCAATCTTAGTCATTAGGGCTATTTCTCAAACATTTCTGCTTCTCCCTATTCTGAGTCTGTAGAACTGCAGTGTCTGGCCCTTTTGTGATTGGGTGAGGCCACGAGACTGGTTGTGGCCCATGTGTTGGGAGTAGAATTAAAGTCTTATTTCCAGGACTCTGTTTTACTGCAAGACCCTTCAGAGCCCCCTGGCATGGAACCAGCAAAGTTTGAGTCTCTAAGGGACTGTGATGAGCAGATGCTCTCATCTTGCCTTCCACCAACCCACAGTGAACACGTAGCATGAACAAGATATACATTTTTGTTGTTTGGAGTCCCGGGGGTTTGGGGGGCATTTGTTACTCCAGCATATTCTACCCTATCCTGACTGATGTATAACTGAAGAGGAGATGAAGGAGAAGGGAGTGAGGGAGTATAGGGGCTGCCTCAAGAGAGCCCTATTTATGTCTTTTTTTTTTTTTTTCTCACTCTGTCACTCAAGCTGGAGTGCAGTGGCATGATCTCGGCTCACTGCAATCTCCACCTCCCAGGTTCAAGCAATTCTCCTTCCTCAGCCTCCCGAGTAGCTGGGACCACCATGTGCCTGCCACCATGCCCTGCTAATTTTTTGTATTTAGATGGGGTTTCACCATATCAGTCAAGATGGTCTCAATCTCTTGACCTCGTGTTTCACCCACCTCGGCCTCCCAAAGTGCTGGGATTACAGGCGTGACCCATTGCGTCTGGCCCCTATTTATGTCTTATGGTAGCATGAGGGCTCACCTTTACCTCAGCTGACCTGGGCTTCATGGTGTCTGCAAACCGACAGACTTCTATTTCTGGATGCAGCTGGGCATAATAAGAACCAGAGGCACCTACAGCATTACTCAGAGGTAGGGTGTGAACCCTGTTGCCTCATTCATTCTGAATGCTTCTTACTTTGGAACAGCAAAGAACACAAACAGAGCAGGAGAAGTGTTATCCCTTCCCAAGCCTGTTCTAACACACACAGCACAGCACGAGGCTTTTGAAAGAGGCTTAACGGGAGCAGCATCCTCACGTCAGAGCAGCTTGTCACACAGGAGCCTTTCTGGCTGGAATGGGCATTTGCTAAGTTAGTCTCCCTCATTGGGCTGGGGACTGGTTGATGCAGGGCTGGGGTGCCAAGGTTTGGGATAATCTGGAGAGGCATTGAGGCATAGACTATGATGTCACCTGGCATCAGCTTCGTACACCTTCTTCCATTAGAAAGACAGGATTCTCTTCTCATGTGCTCCCTGAGTCATCAGCCCAGCAGCTTGTTCTTCTGGTTGTTCATGTCTCCCTACTCTCCTCCATACCACTGAGGATTGTACTTCCTCGCTGCTGCTCACTGTGCAGAATTCCTAGATGGATGCAGTCCCCTTGGTAGCTGACTGCACCCTCCATACAGGAAACAGCAGAGAGACGAGTGTAGAGCAGGATGAGCTGTGCTTATGGCTCTGTCCTTCTCACCCACACCCACCACCACACAGGTTTGTGTGGCTGCATCGGACTTCACTCAAAGACAAAGGTCTGTCAACTGAGTAAAAGATGTAACATTTTCAACTGCATACGAAATCTAGCTTTTCTCATGGTCCAAGGAAGAAGCATCCTTCCAGAGTAAGTGATATTGTGGACACTGCTAGCCGCTAATTTTGTTTCTTTAATCTCTCAATTCCAAGATGTTTTTCAGATCCATTCCTTCTTCAGACTTCCAGCATGTGAATCCGTACCCATGTTTCAGAAAACCCCACCATAGGGGTTGATCTTGTTCCCTGTTCCTCCAATATCAGGTTTCCTTAAACCTAAGTTATTCAGTCTACAAACACATCCAGCATAGGGTACCCTTGTAAGGCAGACATAGGTATTCTAATTAAGAAACAAAAACAACAAAGCAGCTCTTCCTTGTTCTCACCTTGTTTTAGGCTTCCACCTATGACAGCACTTGAAGAATTGGTTCTCTTGCTAAGAAAAGTTGAAATGTCACTGGTGGCCGGGCGTGGTAGCTCACACCTGTAATCTCAGCACTTTGGGATGCTGAGGCAGGCAGATCACAAGGTCAAGAGGTCAAGACCATTCTGACCAACATAGTGAAACCCTGTCTACTGAAAAAAAAAGTATACAAATTAGCTGGGCATGGTGGCACATGCCTGTTGTCTCAGCTAATCCGTAGGTTGTGACAGGAGAATTGCTTGAACCTAGGAGGTGGAGGTTTCAGAGAGCTGAGATCGTGCCATTGCACTCCAGTCTGGTGACAAAGCAAGATTCCACATCAAAAAAAAAAGAAGAAGAAGAAACATCACTGGCCTGTCCAACTGCCCTACCTCCCATTATATAGATGTAAAAAATTGAGGTCAAATGCCTTGCCATTAACAGTGCTCTTTGGGTACACTAGAATCCTAAACGCAAATTTGATTGTTAAGAAGGAATGAAAAGATTCAAACTTACACTGAAGGTTTATAAAACCAATACTGGGTTCTTCCATGAGAATGGAAGTTGAGAGATCGGGGAAGAAAGAGGATAGAAGCATTGTGGGTGGTGGAAGAATGGTTTATTGAGAGGAAGCTATAAGGATTAAAAATAAAAATGGATTTCTGTGACTTCATACTTCTGCATAGGGTGGGGGTGTGTTCTGCTGTTGGCCATGAGCTTTTCTCTTGGGACAGTCGGTAGGGTGGACCCCTCTGAGTGAGTGAGAATGGGACAGTTGAATCAACAGTTGAAACACTCAATTGTCTATAATTTCTGCTGTGCTGCCATGATGTTTACACTCAGCCTGCTTCACTGAAAGTCCTGTAAAGAAGTTGAACGATGCACAGGGCTGAGTGCTACTTAAACCCTAGGGCCACTGCATCTGAAATATACATTATATATGGGAAGTTATTGATCTGTTACAGTTATTTAGCTTCAAGCAATAAGTAGAGAAGGAATTTATTGGGAGGACATAGAATAACTCATAAAAACAAAGGGGAGAAACCACTTTATGTCAATCTATCTACTGATTAATGGACAAATAAAATATGCTACATTCGTACAATAGCATATGATACCCATAAAAAGAATGAAGTACCAACACATGCTACAACAGACACAAAGCTTGAACACATGCAAACTGAAAGAAGCCAGTGGGTTTTTGTTGTTCTTTATTTGGTGTGCGTGTGTGTGTGTGTGTGTGTGTGTGTGTGTGTGTGTGTGTGTTTGAGACAGAGTCTCGCACTGTCACCCTGGCTGGAGTGCAGTGGCGCCATCTTGGCTCACTGCAACCTCCACCTCCCGAGTTCAAGTGATTCTCTTGCCTCAGCCTCCCGAGTAGCTAGGACTACAGGCACGTGCCACCACGCCTGGCTAATTTTTGTATTTTTAGTAGATATGGGGTTTTACCATATTGGCCAGGCTGGTCTCAAACTCCTGACCTTGTGATCCTGCACCTCAGCCTCCCAAAGTGCTAGGGTTATAGGCATTAGCCATCCCGGCCCGGCCTTTATTTAAAAAACAAACACACATATAATTCCATTCATATGAAATATACAGAATAGGCAAATCTATAGAAACAGAAAGATTATGGGTTGCCTGGGGCTGAAGCGCAGGGGGAAATGGAGAGTGCCTGCTCATGGATACAGAGTTTCTTTGTGAGATGATGAAAATGTTCTAAAATTGATTGTGGTAACATTGCACAACTCTGAATACACTAAAAATTGTTGAATCATATACTTCAAATTAGTGAATCGTATGACATGTGAATTGTATCCCAATACAGATGTTATATATTTTTTTAAAAGTTACATTCAGAAAAATCTTAAAAAAAAAAAAAAAAACTAAAGTCCTGGCTTAGAAACTTAGAAATCCACCTGTAAGAGACACCTGATGGACTGAATGACCTTCACCTGTCCTTGTTCCTCTGCTTACTCCACTCAAGATGCAAAACCCCAGGAGAGCATCTTAGGGACTTTACCTGGGGATCTGCAGTCCAAGCAAGACTTCCCCAGAGGAAAAAGACGTAATTTCCCAAGATGAAATCAAGAGGCTGTTATCAAAGAAGGAAACATGGTTGTGAGAGGTCAGAATCAGTGCCCGTTACTCCCAGCGTGCCCAGAACCACATGCAGTATATCCCAGGACATTTCCTATTTGGGAACACTTTTTCTAATCACCTGGGTTAAATATTTTTCATCCTTAAGTTTTCTCACAAGTCTGTATTCTTTTCATATTTGGAGTGGTGTCTAATGCAAACTGACTTTGGCATGATCTCCCAGCCATTTGACTGACCCTAAAATCAATTACTTTTATAGGTTTATAAGAATAGCATTCCCATGCTTCTGAGCATAAAACAAAAAGCGCAACTGAGTTTAGACAAATTCTTTTTTAGTTTTTTTCAGGTGTCCCTTGCATCACATTTAGAGTTTTTCTCTAGGTACGAGAGAGACTTATATAAGACATATAAGTTTTATGTGCTATTTAACTGGTACCTTTTACCATTTTCTCCTATGTTTAAAAATTTTTCTGTCCAACACACTTTTCTTGTTTCTATCATCTAGTGTATTTAAATGGTCTTTGAATCTGAAATGCAAAGAAATATCCAAAGCAAAGGAGAGGGAGAATTTATTACCACATTTCTAAATCTTCCTACCATGGCCTATGTCACAGGTTTTAGAAATTGGCAAACAGTTAATGGTTGTTTAAAGAGGCACTGTTATAGACTAAATGTATCCCCCCAAAATTCATATGTTGAAGTCCTAATCCCAAAAGTGATGGTATTAAGAGATAAGGCCTTTGGGAGATAATTAGGTTTAGATGAGGTCACAAGGGTGGCGCCCTAATAATGGGATTAGTGTCTTAAAAAGAGAGGCTTGAGAGCTTATGTGCACTGTCTTCTTACTCTGTTTCTCTCTCTCTCTCTCTCTGTCTCTCTCTCTCTCACCATAAGAATGTGTTTTATTTAGCAAGTGATTTTTTTATTCTTTAGCCACAAATCTCCCACATTTTTATATTATCACATTTTTTCCATATTTTTTAAATATTAGATACACAATTTGTTAGAAGTTAAAAGGGAAAAACATTCTTTTGGCTGAATACTATCACATTATATTTAACTTAAAGATTATTAACTTTTTGAATATCAAAAATTGAAGCTGCTGGGAATCACATTTATTTGTAAGTCCCAAAATAGCCCTGAGATCTGAATAGGAAAATAACTTTTATCAACTATAACAAAACTCTCACCTCAAAATAAAACATTATGAAATTTACACAATTGTATCTGTATTTGGTATCTGTACAATATCCAGAAACCTACTGGATTTTTAGAAATGACAATGCAAATAGGTTTATATTCAGATAAGAGAGCTTATGCTAAGAAGACTTAACTTGAAACCTGGCACCCTGTGCAGGAATCTGTTCAATCCTTAGAACAGTCAAAAAGTCAACCTTTGTTAAACACACAGGTCCTTGGACACCCCCAAATGTCAGGCAGAACAAAGAGGATTCCAGTACACTGGCTTTTACTGTTCATCTGAAGGACGTATAATTCTCAAATCCTTTCAGATGCTCCAAAGGCTTGCGGGGTTGCTGGTCATATTTCTGGGCCTGCCATAGCCTTTTGCAGTTTTCACCAAGTGTATCCATGGCTGTGCAGTTCTAAACCAGCTTCTAGAACTTTTGCTCAAAAACTGGTGTTAAGGTGCCTCCATGCCTACCTCCCAAAACTTCATAAAGCATCAGGCCGACATGGACCATGGCTTTAGCTGATGGATGGCTTCCTTAGTCTACTGTAAAAACAATAGAAGGATGTAGTATTATGACAAAAGTATTTCCCTGAAAAACCAAACTGTGTTAGCATTGATTGGAGTATCTAATATGCAGGCAAATCTGGGGAAACACTGGGGCTTCTCAGGATAGGATGTTGTTTCTGAGGGTAACCTGCAGCCAGATGTCAAGGGCCATAGGCTGAATGCCTGGGGAGCTGCTTCAGGGGGAAAGAATCCTCGCAGGTCTGGGCCCTCACCTTCTTTCTCTCTCTCTGCCTTTCCCCTTGCACGTACAAAGATCATGTGGGCAACACAGCAAGATGGCAGCCTATACAGGCCAAGAGAAGACACCTCAGAATGAAACCTGTCTTCCTGGTATCTTGATCTTGGACTTTCCGGCTTCCAGAACTGGGAGAAAATTAATTCCTGTTGTTTAAGCTACTCAGTCTGGTATTTTGTTATGACAGCCCCATCAGACTAATACAGACACTGACTTGTACCTTTCTGTTTATATCTTCATGTGGTTTTCTATAAGCTGCACAGTTACATTACTCTCTTGTAAATGTTAATTAACAATTACTTACGGATTTCCGACTCCGCCACATCCCTATTCTTTATCAGATCCCTGTTATTCACTTTAACAGCATCCCTTTATTTCTTCTCGATTGTACTTAGACTGATCTATTTAACTACTTGCTTAATGTGCTTTTTCTGCTAGACTCTAAACACCGTTAGGGGAGGCACTCTGTCATGCACTTCACTATATCTTCAGGGCTTATCACAGTAAACACTGAGAAATAGTTGTTGAATGTATAAGTACATGGATGAATCCAGTGCCATTGAATATTACTTACCAATAACTTATTTTAATTGTTTTAGTAAGGTATTCTATTTTAGATTTTTGAAGAGCCTAATAGAGTGGTAAAATCCTATCTTTAACTCAGTGGTACCATGATTGGAAATGTGGCTTTTTCAACCATCAGGCGAAACTCATCAATGGCCTTCTAAACTATGGCTACCACCTAACTAAAGCTAAAAGGCCTAGGAGAAAAATCATCAGGCTCCTGTGTATAGCACGTATTGCTTAATAGTGGCTGTCTTAGTCTATTCCCATGAAAGCAGAAGTGGAGGGAGACACATGGGTGCAGAAAACTTATTCCACGGAAGGAAGGAATGAGGGACAGGGAGATGCAAGAGTGAGAGGGAAACAGAAAAAGTTAATATAGGGTTGCGTTGCCAAGGTTGTTGCTGTAGACAACAGGGGCTTGAATGAGCCGTGACCTCTGGAAAGAATGCAGAATCGATGGCTTGAGCAACGAGGGGCTGGTCACCTCTGTGTTGCTGAGCATTCGCATTCACGACCATTCACATTCAGACTTCCAGGCTGCCTTTGGATGAGGACTGAGAGGACCCTCAGGGATTTCAGAGTGAGGCGTAAACAGGAAATAAACACAGAGCATTCTCGAAGTGGATCATGGATCGGCATCCGCCTATACCTGCAGGGAACTGTCCCCTCATATCAGTATCTGAAATCAGAAGTGGGATATCACAAGTGTCTGCTACTGTGAGGAACTTCAGTGCAGCATTTTTTGTTTTTGCGTTAACACATTTTCGTTCCCCTTTATCCCAGGTTCAAGTTGGTGATACAGTTGTTCTCTGTTCCATGAGCACCCTTGGCATGGAGGGGTAGAACAGTGAGTAGGGCTCTTCAACAGCCAGAGAGGAAGATTCCCCAAATAAGTATCAAAACAATCTGTCATTTCTCCAAGTCCTCAAAACAGAGCTCCCCAGGCACACTGCACTCATGTGCTTACACAGTTCTTTAATGCCATGTGTTTCTCTGTCTCATTTTCTGATTCCATGCACGTATCCCAATGCGTAAAAGGTTCTTGTGAGCAGGTATAGTGGTGGCTTTGGTTTGAACAGTAACCAACACAGCCTAGGTATGCCTGGAGAGATTGACCAGGGTCTCTTGGACATTGGGCCTGCAGCTACGGCCCCTGCTGATGAAGGTGGGGCTGGTGATGATGATGTTAGAGATAGTGATTAGATGACTCCAGCCATAATGTCACTGCTAATGGTGACGTTTTGAGCCTTGGCAGGTTGAGTCAGGGTGGATAAGGATTTAAGCTAGACTTATTGTCCATCCTTTCTCCAAGATTCTCTCATTCTACCCTGCCTGCTGAGGGCCAGTGCTGTGCACTGCCCCCTCCTATATCACTCATTCCCTGCTTGGTACAGGGCAAATGCTTTGTACATGGGTTTTCTTTAATTCCGAATTATTTCATGACTTCTTTTGACTCAAGCATTATTTTCTTTTTTGAGATGGAGTCTAGCTCTGTCGCCCAGGCTAGAGTGCAGTGGCGCGATCTCAGCTCACTGCAACTTTCGCCTCCTGAGTTCAAGCAATTCTCCTGCCTCAGCCTCCTGAGTAGCTGGGACTACAGATACTCACCACTACTCCCAGCTAACTTTTTGTATTTTAGCAGAGATAGGGTTTACCATGTTGGCCAAAATGGTCTCCACCTCCTGACCTCATAATCCGCCCGCCTCGGCCTTCCAAAGTGCTGGGATTATTGGGGTGAGCCACCGTGCCCAACCCCAAGCATTATTTTCCCAAACTAAAATATTTTGACCATGCTTGCATCCTCACTGTTCTCCAAATGTTAAACATCAAATTATGTTTAAAAACCCAGGGTGTGCCATTAGCAACCGTATTAGTTTGCTAGGACTGCCATAAGAAAACAACACAGACTGAGCACAAAATAACAGTGGCTGGAGCACAAAAATAACAGAAACGTATTTTCTCACACTTCCGGAGGCTGAAAGTTCAAGACCACTGTGCCAGCAGGGCTGGTGTCTGGGGAGATCTCTCTTCCTGACCTGTAGACAGCCACCTTCTTCCTGTGTGCTCCCCTGGCCTTTCCTCTGTTTGTGCAGAGAGAGAGAGAGAGAGAGAGAGAGAGAGAGAGAGAGCGAGCGCATTAGCTCTGTGTCTTATAAGCACACTAGTCCTATCAAACTTTCCTACACTTGTATCCTCATTTAACCTTAATTACCTCCTTAAAAGCCCTATCTCCAAATATAGTTACATTGGGAGTTAGGGCTTCAACACGTGAATTTTGAGGGGACATAATTCAGTGCATAACCAATAACCTTATGGAGTGAACTCGCTCTATTTTAAAGACACTGTTAATTAATCCTATTGGAAAGCAATGGGCTAGAGTATGACTCACCTTTAGGGATCTAAGTCATAAATGATGAGGTAGGAGTTTTGGCAGGGTTGGGTTCCTCTAAGATGAAAATTCTTGTGCAACTGATTTATAGCAAGTCTCAGGGGAGATTGGTAAGGGAACAGGGGAAGCAGAGCAAGGACGAAGGGCAGGGAAAGAGACGGGAAGTAAATATAAAGATTCAGGCAGTGGCCCTGAGGACTGATATTACAGGGGGCTCTGGGTTGTTAATTATACCTCAGAGTTGTGCTGACCCCAGGGACTGCTCTCCTGCTCCTGTACCTGTCAGACATTGGCTAAGGGCATGCCTGAGGGATGTCAATTTCCAATCATTTTCTGTTTTCTACACGCAAGAAAATTCTTCAAAGAGGAAAGGCACATGTGTGCATTGGAGGCAAAAGCACATGTAACCTCGAAGAGGAATGCATAGACACGGTGGAGTGGGTTGGAGGACTCTGGGTGGCTCATCAACAATGTCCACTTCCGCATGCTAGAATAATGTATATCTAGGGGTGGGGGGCAGTTGGCACAGAGGCCTGCCTTCTGAGCAGCACTCAGCCCTCCCGCTAGCCATGCCTCTCAGATAGTACCATTGGAAAGACTTAGCATGCAGCAGTGAAGAATCACAAATATCATGTGAGGAAACTTCAAAAACTAATGGCTTTTTCAACTTCTGGGGGGAAATGGGTACACTGGAGTCGATCATCTCCAAGTTAAATCATAATTTACAACTTACAAATTGTGTGACCTTAAGCAACTGACACCATCACTCAAGTAACTAAGTCCAACTAATTCTAAATGCCATCTACAAGATGGAGACATCAAATAAAGCAGGTTAAAAAAAAATTACCCTGCATTTAGTAGCACTTAAGAAACGTTTTCCCTTTCTTCTAAGTAATCACATGCCTGCTCCTGAAAACATCTGAATGCAACTCTGCCTCTTCCTGTCTCTCTTTTGGTCTAGTGTTTTTAGTGCTTTGGGGAGAGAGTTTTATGGTCCTTATGACAGCTTCATGTTTTTTGTCCCTTTACTGAGAAGAGAGGACATTCACTCTCTATTTTAATTTGCAATGTACTAAGGGGATGGACCCTAACCGCACTTTGGTGGAGGAAAGGGAAAGACAATACAAGTGGGGAATAGCAGGGTGTATCCCAAATAAACAGGAGGCAGCCTGAGGGTCCTGGGTGGGCTGACATGGTGAATTCAATTCATTCATTCATTCCAAATTTATCTAGAACTTGCTTAGTGCTGAGCACTGTAAGAGGTCCTCAAGAAACAGGAAAGACCAAGATGAGGACACTGCCCTACAGGTATTTCCTGTCTGTTAGGGGATGTCGGAAATGTAAAGAAGTGCAGACATAGAAGATTGGTAGGAATCCGAAGCAAATGTTTGCTACTTCATAGCCTGCACCAAACTTTAGCCAGCAATGAAAGCCATCCAGCGACTTATGAGTTCTTTGGAGAGTAGAGGGGATATGAAGGAAGGATAGAGAAAAATCCAATTTGTAGCAAGAGAGCATACCAGTCCTCAATTCCCGCTTTCACCTTTGACCTTGCTCCTCCATGCATTTCTGTTGCATCTGGCCTTGCCCCAGGAGTGAATAAAGAAGCAGGGGAGCATGGGAGAGAGAATGGGGATTCTCTGTTTGGGTCCAAATAGCCTTGGGGGTAGCTCTTACACTGTCATGTACCTGTCTGAGGGTTTGGACAAGCCATCATTTCTGTAAGCATCTATTTGCTCATCTACATTGGTTGAGCAAGGGATCATCCAATGTAGATGAGCAAATGGATGCTTAGCGAAATAAAATTGGGGATAATCTAGGACAAGTCATAGCCACACAATGCATGGAGACTTTCGTTATTCTTACTGCCACAGCCACGACCACAAACTGTGCGACCTCTGCTATCACTGGCCGGCTTCCAACATTCAAATGGAGTTAATAATAGGAGATGAGGGTTTGGCCCCTTCCTGCTGCAGACACTCCCAGCCATGCTCTTCTTATAGCTCCAGTGAGATGGGAGAGAGGAGGTGGGATAACGACAGCCTGGGACCAAGAGAAATGACTGAGCAAGAAGAAAGGAGGGAGGAAGGTAAAGACTTGGTGAAGTAGAGAGGACATCAGTGGAAATGAGGAGAGAGAGAGAAGAAGGGAGAAGAAAAAGAAGTTAGTCCCTCATTGCCACCTTCTCACAGAGCTTCAGCCTCTTCTGAGGAACTAAAAAGCTTCTTCCTTCCATGACTTCAACTCCAGGCCCCTCTGGGGTCCTTATCAGTTCCTCTGCTATCAGGAAGTCAGGCTAAAGGCTGACTTCCCCAAAATAGCCAACACACAGTAAACAAAAACCAGGGAGAACAAACAGAACAGATTTCAAACTACCCACAATGGGAAGGTTTGAAAATAGAAGACTTTGGAGGCAGAAGTGTGAGGCTGCTTTATTTTTAAGGTGAGACTGGACATTCTAAAAAATTGACTCATCTGGAACCGTCAGGAACATGAACATACTTGGTCGATTTAGCATAAGGAACGGGTGAAACCATCGAAGCTGTCCTCAGGCGGAGTGAGCCATCTCCATCAGGAATGAAATGCTCATCAGTAGACACACTAGAACATATGTTCTGTGAGAACCCCATGAGAGACGGCATTAAACATTTTAAGAGTCACTTCTAGTTTAAGCATCTGTAATCAGGGGGAAGAAAAGGACTAAAAATACTCTCCATTCTGCAGTTCTACTGAGAAACAAGATGTTGTTGGTAGTGAGTGGGGAGTGGGGAGAAAAATATAGATTGGAAATGCAAGCCCAAAATGTATTCATACCCACTACGAGTCTCATAGTGTTAGACGTTTTTACCTATATTAAGTTGAGGAATATCTGGCATCCTGCCACTTTTTCACACTAACTTCATTTGGATGGACTATGAGTTGTATCTGGCACCATGATGAAGGACACCGACCCAGCAGCGCTGGGAACCACTTATTTGAAACTCCAAAGGGGCCTTCCGTACATAGTGAGCAGCTCTGCAGACCCTTCACCTTTGTAAAATGCAGTGCTGGAGGCCCTTTGTTCCTAGTAAGCACAGTGCCCCAAGAAGCTCCTCAGAGGTAGCCATGGGCAAAGTCAGGAAGCAGAAAGACTGCACACTGCCCCTCTCCTTTTTGTGTGGAGCCCTTCTGTCTTCCATTATCCTCTTTCTGGGTGTATAGAGCCTTCTTCACCACCATCATCAGCCTCACAGACCTGGCACCATGCTTTGAGGTTGCTCACCAACATTTTGGCATTTGACACTTGGAATAATAGGATATTTTAGTAAGGTTGCTCCTGTTGCATAGCTAAGAAATAGAGTCTCAGACTTATAAGCACAGGAATGTAAGTGAATGCTGGGCTGTGTGCATCAAACCATCCTGCCTGGAGTCAGTGAGCACCTGATCCCTTTGGATCTACCCACCCATCGAGACCCACCCCCCAGGTTTCTGGCCTTTCCCTCTCCCTCACATCCCTCACTTGCCCCAAAACACCTACCTATCCTTCCTGTCACTCCATCAGAGCCCTGCTTCCGAGAGACTGCAGAGAAAGCACTGTGCTATGAAGAGCGGGTTTCTGGTTGCAATTGCAGCTCAGCCTTCACAAGCTTAGACAAAGTACTTAACCCCTCTAAGCCTCAGTTTCCTCAACTGAAGGTGGGACTAATAACGGTACCTCCCTTAGAGGGCTATTGTGGGGGATTAAACAAAATAGCACCTGAAATGTTTAGCTCAGTGTCTGGCTCACAGTAAAGACTCAGCACTGTTCACTAGTATTATTTATGCGAATAGATTCCAGTAATCTAAGTTTGCCTTTGGACGGGATCCTCTTGGAGATAAAGCTCTCACTACCTGTGGGAGGCAGGGAGAAAGGCTGGGGGCCATGAAGCTGCAGGGCCCTGGGCATGTAGATAGCAGTATAGGCAGCACAATGATGCGGGGCTGGGCTAGCCTTGAGCATCCAGCTCAATGATGTCTCACCTGACTTCTGCAGCCCTCCTTTTAGCCAAGCCACTGCTCATTAGCACTTCCTCCAGAGCTCAGGCAAGGAGAAAAATGAAACAGGGCTAAATCCTGTCCATCCTGGTTCTTAGCAGTTAAAGAAAGTTCTTAGCAGATAAAGAAAGCCAAGAACTAGATTAAAGTTGAGTTGAAGTTGAAGGGCCAATGATTATGCTGAGGTCTGCTGCTCTCTCTCCCCACCGGCAGTCTTAGGTATTTGAGTGGAGGTTGCATTTGACAGTTGCGACACACGTACTTGACCTGGCCTGAGAGGCTTTGTCTTCAGGAGTCTTGAAGGATGCCCCTGGGATTTGAAGAGTTTCTTTTTTCTCGCAGCTGCCTGAGCCTTCAGTCAAAGGCTGCAAAATCTCAACATAAAGCTAGGAATTTGTACATCCATCCCTCTCTCAGAGTGGGCCCATGGAATGTCAAGATAATGAGGTGCATCACTGTCTTCAAGAAGCCTGGAGTCCAGAGCACTTCTTAGCCATCTGAACCCATAATTGCAATATACTATGATGTGTACTGCAGTAGAAACAATAATAAGATAAAATGGTTCCAAGAACAAAGAGAAGGGAGTTATCCATTTTGCCCACTGAGGTGAGTGGAAGGAGGCAAAGATCAGGCAAGATTCACAGAGTTGGAGACACTGGGGCTTAGTAGAGGCATGGATGTAGACAAGTTAGATACACTTTTTGTGCTTCAGTTTCTTTATCTGAAAACTAGACGTAATAATAGCATTGACTTTATAGGTGCTATAGTTGTGAGGACTGAAAGAGATAAAGTCACATAAGGCCTGGCACACAGAGTAACCACCCATAAATGTTTGCTTATATTAACTCTTAGTAGTGGCAGTAGTAGTACTAAGAATATTAAAAATCGTAGTAGAAATAGTACTGTTACTTCTGATATTCCTAGTGCTTAGCAGTGTGTAATCAATCGTTTAAGGCTTAATAAATGTCTGCAGAATAAATACTGAGAAAATGAATGTGTACAGATATGCTATCCAATGTCTCTGTTCAGAGCTGGATATAGAGATTTTTCTCATGTCTGTAAAGGATTTAAGGCATCTCACCATGAGTGATATTTATAAAATAAAGTCAGAGAAATAAAAGAATAGAAAAATCAAGATCAAGAGAGGAAGAAGCCAGGTGTGGTGGCTCATGCCCATAATCCCAGCACTTTGGGAGGCCGAGGCAGGTGGATCACTTGAGGTCAGGAGTTCGAGACCAGTCTGGCCCAAAATGGTGAAACCTCGTCTTTACTAAAAATACAAAACTTAGATGGCACATCTAAGTGCCATCTTATAGTGGCACATGCCTATAATCCCAGCTACTTGGGAGGCTGAGGCACAAGAATATCTGGAGCCTGGGAGGTCGAGGTTGCAGTGAGCTCAGATCATGCCACTGCACTCTAGCCTGGGTGACAGAGTGAGACTCCAGGAGGAAGGAAGCAAGGAAGCAAGCAGACAAGGGAGGGTGGGAGGGAGGGAAAGAAGAAGGGAGGGAGGAAGGAAGGAAGGGAGGGAGGGA
>NW_016107387.1:2827202-2850480 GCF_001604975.1 Cebus imitator | reverse complement strand
AGGAAGGAAGGAAGGAAGGAAGGAAGGAAGGAAGGAAAGGAAGGAAGGAAGGAAAAAATTAAATTTTTGTCTATTTTGCTGTTACCATATTTTATGAAAGCACCCATAAGGAATTGTATATGGCACATATGAAATTCCCTTTGAGGGATTATGGAGAAACCCTCAATGAGACCAGGGTCTTACAGAGCAGTCCAAAGGAAACTCTACTGCAGGTCACTCACCGGGGACAGAGGGATGGGCTATGTGATTCCAGATGCTTTGGACCAAAAAAAAAAAAATACAAAAATTAAATCAACAACAATAATAATTTGAGCCCCAAATCTAAAATCACTAAAGGAGAAGCTTCTAGCTGGATGGAGCTCCTTCTCAAACAAGCCACTCCCTGTGTCTTACACCAAGGAAAGAAGGAACTGAGATTTATTTACTTAACAATGCTTTATAATTCTGCCAAGAAATACAGGTCACAAAGCATTCTGTTAACAGAATGATTGACAATCAGTAAACAAGATTCAAATGGGACTCTGAACTTCCTGGCAACCATGTCAAAATGAAAAAGATGGTCAGTTGTGTACATCTGGTTATCAGAAAGAGAAGCTTATTAGTGGAAATATCTAATGTAGATGATGCGTTGATGGGTGCAGCAAACCACCATGGCACGTGAATACCTATGTAACCAGCCTGCACATTCTGTACATGTATCCCAGAACTTAAAGTATAATTAAAAAAAAAAAAAAGAAAGAAAGAGAAGCTTACAAGTTCCACAGAGGAGACCATGATTTTCTTGGTGCTAAATTCTAAAATAATGTTATTGTACAATAGAGATAAGTTATATAGAAGTACTGAGTGACTGTTTTCTAGAAAATGCAGCTGTAGAGATGTGATTTAAATGTGACTTTTAAAAGATGGCCTTTGATGAAGTTGGATGTGATACTAAAACAAAATTTATTGCAAATATTTAGGAAAGCATCTGCACATGTCTTAGTCTATCCAGGTTGTTATAATGAAGTACTATCAACTGGGTGGCTTATAAACAATAGAAATTCATTTCTCACAGGTATGAAAGCTGGAAGTCCCAGCATGGCTGGGCTCTGGTGAGGGGACCTTTCTTCAGGCTGTAGACAACTGACATCTCCATATCTTCACATGGCAGAAAGAAGCCAGGGAGCTCTTTTGAGTCTCTTTCAGGAGAGCTCTGCCCTCATGAAATTCATTTATGAGGGAACTACCCTCATGACCTACTTACCCTCCAAAGGTCTCACTTCCTAATACTATCACCTTGAGGTTTAGAATTTCAACATCTGAATCAGGGCTAGGAGAGCACAAACCTTTAGTCCATTGCAGCATATGCTTAATATCTCTGAAAGAAGAGGCGTAATTGCATGCAAACCATCACTGTACACACTCACACACATATCTTTGCAAAACAACTCAGATTCATTAAATATTAACGTGTTTTAGCAATGCAAGGATATTGCTATTAGTCAAGTATATTAAATCCTAATTAAATGATAGCTTTTCTTGAGTATGGTTCTGCTGTAGGCCATAAAACAGTTATTCTCTATAAAATCCAATCTTATCCAGCAAACAATGACTGATCCCCTACTAATTGTCAGGCACTATGCTAAGTATTGGTGATGCAGAGATCTGAGAGACACTGTCCTTGACCACAAGAAACTCACAGGGTGGAGGGGCGGGGTGATAACTACAAACAAACAAGGAAAGCTCTAAGGAGGTCATCACCGGAAGCCCGTGGGGCCAAGAGCAAGGCCTCCACAAGTGGCAAGAGATGGGAGTATGCTTTTTAAAGGAGATGATGTGTAGGTTGAGTCTTAAAAGAGGCACAGGAGTTGTCTAAACCAAGGACGATCAAGTGAGGGAGGATGCTGCATGCAGAGGGAAGAGCATAAGTCAAAGGAGTGTCCTTGGATGGAACTGTTGGTTTCTTTTTTTTTTTGAAATTTAAAGAAAAAATTTAGTGGTGGTCCCATGACTCCACATGTGATCAAAATGCATAGAACTAAGCACACACACACACATGACATACAAGACCTTCATCTGTGGTAGAATTGTCTTCAAAGACACAGATTCAAAGCCTTAGGAACTACGAAGACACAGCAGCTTGCTGGCCTTGCCACCCCTAGCTGCCCCTCTTCAAGCTTGTTTGTGCTAATTACTGTGGCTCTGACCTTTAGAATAGAACATTTCTAATCCAGTTTCCCAACATTTCTCCCCAGAAAGGCGGCTGTCAGCAAAACACTCTTAGACAAATACTGAGTGAAAAGAAATTGCTTCAGACACGTAAAGATGAAGTCTGCTTTTGGGCAGAGGTGTGTGGGTAGACATGGTTTCCTGCTATGTCCAGCCTGGGAAACCATACATCCTTCTTCTTCTACTCAGATAGCTCTGACCAGCCACCTGATCTGGCTTTTCCTGGACCAGCTTCCACAGTTGGAGCTCAGAAAATTTTTCATTCTGTGTTTGCCTTTGTGGTCTTGTGCAAGTCACTTAAATTCAGAGTTGTGGGTTCTTTGTCTGAAAACAGGAGTGATAGGTACTTATTCATCTCCCACAGACACAGGAGAAGCCAGCAACATAGGGCTCATGGAATATTCTGTTTTTTTTTCAGTCCAGTCATTCCAAGAAACAAGTATAGTTTCATTCCTCAACTTTTGCCCAGCTAAGAATCTTCCCTCTGTGGTTTTCCTCCTATCTAAACTCTCAGAGTCCCTTCTGAACCCGTCTTTTCTCAGACCAGGCACCTTCCTGTTTCTTTTGCCTCAATAACCATGAGCTATCTGCAGGTGTCAATAAAGCCATGGGTGTGTGAAACAAACGATACACATTAGAGCACAAGAAATGGTGTCAGGGTGACTTTCAGAACCAGAGTAACCTGTAGTCTTCACAGTTTTCCAAGGAGGGAAGGTAAGAAAGAAAGAAGAAGGTCGTCTCTGAATTAAGGGTGATCTCAGAAATTCAGGGCTGGACTAATCCACCCAATGGGAGGCTATTGTTTAGTTCCAAAAATACTGTGGGGAATGTGGTCTAATCTGTGGGAGTAATGAGTGGTTGAATATTTTAGCTTAACTGCTGCTGACCTCAGAGAAGGCCCCCCACAGCTTCCCGGAACTGGCTGAATCAAACCTGGGAATGGAGCCACCTTCCTTGAGTTAACACGAATCTTTTCATGCCAGATTCATTAACAGCTCGCCCCCCTTCAACCTCCACAGGTTTGGTTTTATTGTGTCCCACCCTCCATCCCACACCCAGTGAAACGTTTTCAGAGAGGAGGCAGTCATTTCTGATTTCTTCGTATATAACACCTTTGCTGATTTGACAGATTCCTGCTTTGTTCATTAGGATGGATTTACAGCAGAACTGTCTCATTAGTCTTCTTATTAGCTTTGCCGTCATCTCCTCAATGAAGTTTCTGCCCATTTCCTTGCATTCTAAACCCAACTGTTTGGTGGCTGGCATGTTCTGCTATGGAAGGAAATACCCCACAAATATGGGAGGGGGCACGTTACAGAGCTCAGGGGCTTAAAAGCCAGTGGAAGCTTGTCCACCCCACAGACAGCAGTGGGCAGAGCCAGAGGGGCAGTGGGGACGGGCGCTCTGTGGTGAAGTTCCTCACTGCCAACTGTGCATTCGACTTTCTAGGGACGAGCTGGACTCTGATGTGAGAGTCTATTGTGACTCACCCAGGACCTGGCATGTCAGGGCACACAATGAAAATACAATGACTGCCTTGTTAGAATCTCCCCGGGAGCTGAGAGCAGAAGGGAAAAGGGGAAAGGAAAGGGAAGAGCTAACATTCATGGAGTACCTCCTAAGCTCTGTGTACTTCCCCTACATGATTTTATTTAGTTCTCGCAAGTGCTCTACGGGGTAGGCTTAACTGTTTTTTTCAAAAGATAAAGAGGCTGGGTGTGGTGGCTCATGTCTGTAATCCCAGAACTTTGTGATGCCAAGGCAGGAGAATCTCCTGTGCCAGGAGTTCTAGACCAGCCTTGGCAACATAGTGAGACCCCGTCTCTAAAAAGGTAAAAACATTAGCTGGGAGTGGTGGTGGCATGCATGCCTGTAGTCCCAGCTGTCAGGAGGCTGAGGTGGCAGGATGGCTTGAGTCCAAGAGATAAAGGCTGCAGTGCGCGTGAATGACAGAGTAAGACCCTATCTCTGAAAAAAATAATCATAATAACAATTAAATTAAAAAAATAAAAGATAAAGGAAGTTTCCTAAGAGTTAAGTTGTCTCAAGCCATGCCAGTGTGCACATGCCTCCCCTGAGGTTTACTGGACACAAATTGTGGCTCCAGCTTTCTTATGACATTCTCAAACTCTCTGACTTGTCTATTTTGTGTTCTATGAAAATTATTGCTTTGGAGGATACCCTGCAAATATAAAAAAGGGATTCCTTCTTTTAAGGAGGTTATAATCTCTTTGGAAAGAGAAAGAAAATATGGGAAGGGAAAAAGAAAGCCAAGATTTACTGTTTGCTGCTTAAACGTCAGGTACTTACATTATTTTGATTGATTGTACAACCATCCTTTGCAGTAGGCATTAGCATCCCCATTTTATTGATGGGGAAACTGAGACTCAGAAGGGTTTAGTAACTTCTAAAACCTTATATAGCTAATAAATGGCTGAATTGGAACTCTGCAATACCTAAAAATAGGAGAATAAACTTAATCAGGTGCTAAGTTCTTCTCAGGCTAAGTTCTGTGAAGATCAATAAGGGAGAAAGACAGTGTAGAAACCTCTTGGAGGGGTGGGGCTTGAGACCTCCTCTGGGATTAGGTGTTAGGTGGATGGGAGGGAACCAGGCTGAGTATTTCAAGTGTGAGAACAGAATGAGTAAGACCTGTGTTAATTACACACTAGCCACTTAAGTTTCCATCTCTGGCAGGGTAAGACCAGTTTATATACAGAGAACACCTACATTAAAGGATAAAGACATAGCACAGCAAGAACAGAGAAGGATAAGCATTGTAAGGGGCCTGGAGATCTCCGGTACAGGCTGATACACAGAACATGCATTATCTCTACGTGAACCACCACCAGGATATGCACAAAGCATCTTGGTGCCAGGAATCCCCTTGTCTGCTCATGGTGGGGGTCTCTTATAGTGAGCTGGCCACATAGGCACTTTCCAGCTCCAAGACCACCCTTAACCGGTGAATCCACTCCTGCTCGCCTCACCTCCACTGAAACCAACTGCAAATCATACATCTGATTATTACTAAACAATGCCAACAGACTGCTACATCTTCTTCCACCACAACTCACAGGCCCAGGCTGAGACAACAAAATTTATCCTTGGTTAACATGTCCCGTAGTGCTGGCCGAGGGTCAGTAGCGCTGGAGACAAGCATGTGCTCAGTGCACAGCAGAGAGATTAACCTGTGCTATGTGAAGTGGGCGTGCCCACAAGCAAAAGGAGATGGGAGACATGGGATGCGGGCCGGACAATGTGAGGCTCACCCCAGGTGAGCTGCTGTAGCCAGGAAGACCGCAAGTTGTTGAGGAGGAGTGAACACAGTGAGCGGTGAGCTTCCTACAGTGTATGTCCCAGATGAAACAAAACTGAAGATAAGGATGAGTTAGTGGACTATGGTAATAACGCAGCTCCTGCGGTCTTAAGGTGACAAGTGGGGGAAGGGACAAGCATAAAATATAAATATAAAAACTTAGGAAGTGGAACATAGAAGCCAAACATTTCATATCTGGGAGAGGGAAAGAATGACAGTGGCAGGCAGTAGAAAGGGGGACGTTTGGAAACAGAGCTGGGCTGAAGAGACAAGGTGATTTTTGTATGATACGAATTGAGTCTGAAACGTACATGAAGCATTGACATGAATGATATGTGGGAAGTTGGGACCAAGGCTAGCAATAGAAATTGAGGCTTGGAAGACTTAGATGAGCGAGACACTGAAGGAATGAATGATGCGTCTCATGAAAGGAGGGAGTGGGAAAATGAATGAAGACAGAACATATGAGGAAGAAGAGAATCAGCCAAGCAAGGAAAGAAAGTGTCTCAAGTGTGCTAAGGCTACTGTATAAAAGCACCACAAACTGGGTGGCTTAAAAAAAAACAGAAATTTATTTTCTCATGGTTCTGGAGGCCAGAAACCTCCACACTTGGTTCCTTCTGAGGGCTCCAAGGGAGAATCTGCCCTGCATCTTTATCTCAGCTTCTAGTGATGGCTGGTAGCCCTCGTTCTTCCTTGGTGATAGATGCTTCACGCCAGGCTGTGCCTGTCTTCACATGGTATTCTTCCCTATGGATCTCTTCTTATAAGGACATGAATCAAATTGAATTTAGGGACCCACCCTACCCCACTTTGACCTCATCTTAATTACATCGCAGGAAGCCTATTTCCAAATAAGTTCCCATTCTGAGTTACTGGGGGTCAGGACTTCAACATATCTTCTTGGAGGCAGCATTCAATTCATAACAAAGAGTCATCCAAGGCCAGGCATGGTGACTCACGCCTGTAATCCCAGCATTTTGGGAGGCCGAGGTGGGCGGATTACCTGAGGTCAGGAGTTCGAGACTAGCCTGGCCAACATGGTGAAACTCCATCTCTACTAACAATACAAAAAAAAAAAAAAATTAGTCGAGTGTAGTGGCAGGTGCCTGTAATCCCAGCTACTTGGGAGGCTAAGGCAGGAGAATTGCTTGAAACCAGGAGGCAGAGGTTGCAGGAAGCCGAAATCGCACCACTGTACTCCAGCCTGGGCAACAAGAGTGAAACTCTATCTCAAAAAAAAAAGTAAGAGAGTAGGGCAAGAACCAAAATATAAAGAATCCAGGTAACCACCCCAAGGAATAAGGAATTTTGAGAAAGAAGAACCGATTGGTCGATGGTTTCAGAAGCCTATTGCAGTTCACAGTGCCTTTCTTCTTAATACACCATGAGCCCTTGCCCTTCAAGCACTGGGTCCACGTTTCTTGTCAACCTTCACTATTTGACGTTGAAAACACTATTTGTTCATTCTCTGATAAGGAGGAAGGTAGACCAAGACAAGTGGGAAAATAGAAAATAATAATAAAAAAAAAACAGGTCAGATTATCCATGTTCAGGCTCATATGTGTGACAAGAGGAAAGAGGTCAGACTGCTGGGCTTTGGGAGAAGCTGGGAAATGAGGAAACTGAGCCTTCTGGTCACTGTGCTACCCATTCCCCACTCCCACTCTTCCTGGCATCTCAAATGTGTGGTTTTACCCACAGCCCCTGCTCCCATCTTTCCCATCCATCCTCTGCCCCCTTCAAAGTGATCTCCATATTTTTCCCTACTGTGCACAAACTGTTAACTCAAAACTTCACCACATCCAACTGGCCTTTTCAATTCTTATTCTCTTTGTTCTGTTAAAGAGGAAGAGGTTAGAGATAAGAAATATATGTTCATTCATTCATTTGACAAAAGTTTTTAGTATCTACTGTACGTCAGAAATGTTTATATGTTCTGTGGATACTCTCAAAGGGGTTACACTTAGTTGGGGGAGACAGAAAATAGTCAAGTAATTAAGTAACTAGGTAATGTTACATATGAGAGGTGGCATGAACAAATCAAACAGGACAGTGTGATAAGGAGTGACCAGGCAGGGGAGGGAGCACAAGGACTGATAGAGTGGTTGGACAGGACCTCCCCTTGCCACAGAAGTGACATTGGAGTTGCAACATGAACACGAATGCACATTTCACACATCCCAGGGTGGGTATGCTTCGTGTTGGCTCAGGAGCTGAGCCAGGCCCAGCATGTGGAAATTGCACAGAGGCAGGGTCAGGCACACTACAAGAAAGATATCCTGACCATCAAAGCTGCCATCTCTGCAGTGTCTTGCCTGTGCTGTCATGAGCTCTCCATTCCCAGAGATGTTCTAGCTTTAGGAATGTTGACCATCAGTGAGGAAGACTGCAAAAGAAATTCTTAGATCATATGGCAGATTGAATTCAATAAGGGTTCTTTAACTCTGAAAGTCTGTGGTTTACCCTCAAGGTCTTGCTCCTCCACTGTGCAGCTGCCTGACCAGGGCAGTGAGGAGCGGCAATGCCTGGCTCTGGGTAGGAGACAGGACCAGGTACATGAAGAACAAGATTTACCTCCAGCAGTGGTCAGAGGCTCTTCATGTAGAACCAGGCATGGTGGTTGGAGGTAGGGCCAGCTTACAAGAGAGAAGGCAATTAATCCAGGTCTCCTGGGGATATCAGTGCATAGCACTGTTGCATGTCCTCTCAGTATTTCTTTGTGGGAGGCTTATGTATTCTGTATGTATCCCTACATGCACAATCGTTGTGGTTGTGTTTCTGGTATTTTAAGGAAACCTTTGTCCCCGATGTGGTCACATCCCATGCAAACACCACCATACATGTAAACCCAGTCCTGTTTCCTCTCTTTAATGGCAATGGTAGATTGTACATAGAGTCCAGCAGGTGACTCAGGTCAGCTTCCTCATCAGCAGATAAAAGGAATTAGAGCAGTGACTCAGTGGATCAACCCCTCTGTGTTTCATGCTGCAGACACGGGGGGAACAAAAATCCCATGAGCAAATCAGATCCCTGCTCTAGGACTTGAAAGACTGGCACTGATTCTCACAGCATTCCTTCCTTCTCCTCCACTTTTCTTCTTCCTCTTTCTCGTCCTCTTCCTCTCCTCCCTCTAGTCTTCTCCTCCTGCTCTTCCTCTCTTCCTCTCCTCCTCTACTCCCTTCTCTTACTCCTCCTCCTCCTCCTTCTCTTCTCCCTTCATCCTCTCTTTTTGCCTCCTCTCATACTCCTCTTCCTCTTCTCCTCGTTCGCCTCCTACTTCTTCTCTGGGTTCCCTTTTCCCTCTCCTCCTTTTATTTCATTTTCTCCTCCTCCCTTTTTCCCCTTCTCCTCCTCTTTCCCTCCTCCCCCTCTTCATTCTCCTCCTCTTCCTCCTCCATATTCTCCTCTTTTGCCCCACCCTCAATCTGGATCCAGGACTTTGGAAACATTCCTCGGCTTTCCTCAGGACAGGAGGACAGACAGGTATTGGTGTTAATTTTCTTTCAGCCTTTCCTCCCTTCTTATAGTGACTCACTAATCAATGCTCATGATTTCAGAAAAGGCTGAGGGATATTGAAAGCAGTCCCTAAACAGGGTGAGACCTACTAAGAGATATCAGAGATGATCCAGTGTGAATGCTAAAAGATCATTTTTCCATGCTGACTCCAAGGCAGTATTGGCCACAGAGCAGACACCTGATAGAAGAGAGCCTGGGGTCCAAATAGCAGCAATAGCAGCTTGGGGAAACCTGAGCTCTTCTGTCTCCCACTTCTCACCCTGCCCAATTCCCCTCACTCAAGCAGTTTATCCTCCTTGCTTCTGGAGACCCTCAGCAGGACAGTACTTGCTTACTGCCTAACGCGACCTATTTTTAAGCATAATTCAAGCCTAACAAACTGGAATGAATGGAACTTAAATATAGCTTCTTCGTCTACCCCCCTATTTCACCAATCTGTGTCTTCTCCCATCTTACCCATCTCAGAAAGTAGCAAAATTATCCACTCCATTAATTTTCATCTCTGCCTCTTGCTTTTTTTCTTTTCTACTTAAAAATATTTTTAAAATTTATTTTTAAACTTGCATACATTAAAATTGGCTTTTGGTGGGGACATTGCTGGAAAACTGTTTGACAATAAAAAGGAAGAGACTATCAAAGCGTACAATAGCATGGATGAATCCCAAAGGCATTATGCCAGGTGAAAGAAGCCAGTCTCAAAAGGTTGCATACTAATGATTCCATTAATATGACATTCTGGAAAAGGTCAGACCATAGGGACAGAGAACAGATCAGTGGTTGCAAGGGATTAAGGATTAGGACATACTACACTGTGTTTATCGATTTACCCACTGAAGGACGTTTAGGGTACAAGCTTTTGTTTTGACGTAAGTGTTCACTTCCCTTGGGTAAATACCTAGGAATGGGATTGCTGGGTCATATGGTATGTTTATGTTTAAATTTATAAGTTAAACCAATAATCCATATTGGCTTATATAAACCAATAAGCCAAACAGTTTTCTGGAGTGACTCTCATTTATTCGATTTTTAAAGACAAAACCTGGCAACCATTCTTTATCACTGCCTCTTTCTTACTCCCCATATTCAATCTGTTTCTGTACATCTGCAAGGTTCTACCTTCAAACTATAGCTTCCAGTGCTCCCTCCTCCTCCATCTTCACTGCAGCCACCTTGAAGTGAGTCACCATTACCTCTCGCCTGGGCTTCCTTAAGAGCTACTGTTCATCCTCTCTGCCACATCCCTCATCCTCTCTGCGCCCTCTTTCTACAGTCTATTCTCCACAGAGCAGCCAAAGTGATACTTTTCAGACATTAATCTGATCAAATCACTTTTGACTTCAAGCCTCCCACTGATGTCCCCTTGTACTTGGCTTTCAGAGGGTTCTGCATTCTGGCTCATGGCTACACTCAGTCAATTTTCCACTTTCTCCTGCACCGTCCTGCACAGTCAGTTAGCCTTCTGCAAGTTCCCAGACCAAGCTGATCCAGCCCAGACCTCAGGGCCTGTGGACACCCTGCCCCCTCTGTGAAATGCTCTCCTCTGTGCCCCAGGCATGTGGCTCCTTCATGCTCTAGTCTAAATGCCACCTTCTCAAAGGCCCTTCATATCCATCATGGCACTTATCCAAATGGGTTACATTTATAGACATTTGTTCACTCACTTGTTATCTATTTCTTACCAACTGAAATGGGAGCACTTTCAGAGCAGAGAACTCATCCCGCTGTCACTCCTACTTGGGGCAGTTCCTGACACATAGCAGGTGTGTTTTTAAAATGGTCAATGAATGAATGACTAAATGCAATGGCATCCTATACTCCATATTTAAAATAAAGTAAAAGAGATTTCATATGGTGTAACAGCACCTACTTCATAAGGTTAGAACTGAATGAGTCAACATATGCTAAACACCTACAACAATGCCTGGCACACAGCAAACATGATGTAAATGTGAGCCTAAAAATAATAATGATGGAAGTAAATTCATGACAGAGGAGTTGTTCCAGACTTCTTAGTCTTCTTAGGATAACAAAACTGTTTATTCCTTTAACAAATATTTACTGAGTCTGCACAGATGGAAGTTTGTGCACAAGTGTAAGCATCACACTCGAAAGGCACTCCTCACAAAAACAGAACACAGGCTCCTCACAATTTGCTCCCAGAAGAGCCTAGGAGTAAGGGTTCTCACCCCACTGAGCATTTCCTTTTCCCTGATACCCCCAATTTGCATAGAAACCATGGGAGAGGGGTCACATTCCATTTTAGAAGGGCACATCCTCACTGCAGGGTGCCACGCTGAGTGCTGTTTGTATCTGCAATAGGTACACTACCTACAGACTTTTCTGATCATCGAAAAGCTCTTAGGCAAACCTTTGCCCTCAAAGCAATCCATAGCATTTTAAGATATTCTCCAAATCCTCTTGGTGATAAAATGAGACCTTTTTCTTCTAGGGTGCATGAAGGATTGAGGCTTGACAGTAGGTATTCAAATATGTGGAAGTCCATATTGTCTTAAAAGCACCCAGATCTGTTCTCCCAGCAATTTAAAATTAGAAAATCCCCTTGTAAATGTAAACCCATTGCTTTACCTTTCCAAGGACATTCTTTACCAGATGAGTCATGAAAGCATCATTGTGCATGCAGGAGGCATTTACTGAATGCACATTTTCAAAAAGTGAATGAGGAGGAGAGAGAGGACTGGAGGGAAGAAGGAGGATACACCAACAGCGCAAGAGCCCTGCCAAATCCACCTGCTGCTTGATACGGATGGTCATACAGGTTGTGCTCTGCACCGAGGGACCTGGTGTAGGGAGCCATTTTGCTTATTGGGGCTGTGACCTCCCAGAGGAGTTCTCCTCTCCCTAATTCACCCAGAGGCACTAAATGTGCAGGCAGTCACCTGGTTTCATAAAAAGTCTCCTTCACAAGCAGAAATAAGCAGAAACTGGACTCTGGATGTAAGTACAGCTAAGTTCTAGCCTGGATTCTGCCACTAACTTAGGACTCTTCCCTTCTAGTTCCAGGCATCTACATCCTGGAGATGATGAATTCGGACAAGATAGTTGTTTCTCACACATTCTATTTTGTAGTTGCGGAACCATGTCCTCCAGTGAAATTGTTCTCTGAAGCTCCTAAGTAAAGCAAATGACCTTGAGGCCATGCTGTCGGAGGTGAGAGGGGACCCGAGCCCTTGGCCCTCACCAGGTCTGTACCGCCCCCCTCTGCACTTGAAGAACTGCAGGAGTTGGTGGCTGTCTTGAACATTCTCTTTAGGGCTGTATTTCTGGAATTTTATAAGAACCTGTCAAGCAAGAAAAACTCCCCAGAGATTATAGAGAGTTACTCACAAACAGAAATAATAAGACCCATAGTACGACTGTGTATCCTAGCCATTCAACTGGGGGATGCTTTTCAAGCCTTTCTAGCAGGGCCCTCAGCTCCTGGAGGCTGTCATTCATCCACTTCCCTTCATCGAAGCTTCTAGCTCTTTGCCACCACCTACAATCTCGTCCAGTTCTCTGCAGTGCCGTATGCTCCCTGGATATTGGGTGATTCTTAAAAGAAGTCAATCCCCCTCGTCGGTTCCTGCTCTGTCAAGAGCCTATCTGCAGATCTCTGCCTCACTGAATATTTATGATGACCAACTGAATATGAGACCAAAAAAATCTCCAAAGGGCCCCAGCATTTTGAATGCTTGCAGCCCGCCCTGGTACCCATTCTGTAGCTCCCCAGTGGTGTTCCTGCCACTCATCTCTCTACCCTGCACTCTTTCTTCTTCACTGTTGATCCTAATCCATCAATCCTCAGTCTTCCTAAGGAGCCTTTTCTGAATTATAACGCCACCCGTGCAGTCGATGGTTACGACACAAGTTAAAACCTGTCTTTCAGAATAGAAGCTTTCCATGAACTGTATGGGGTTAATTTCTGCACAGTTTCCCATTAACTTCCATCAGGATAGATGAGATAGACGCCTTCCATAAGAATAGAAAATGCCTGAAAAAACAAGGTCTTAAAAAAATACCAAACTAGTATTTATTGAGCATTTACCATGTGTTAAGAATTGTCATAAATACTTTACCAGACTTATCTTAAGTCCAACCACTATCTTCTGGGTGATAATACAACTTCCTCAGCCTTCAGTCTTCTCATTTGTAAGGTGGTGAACACGTCTACCTATTGTGATGTTGCCTTATTAAAAGGATGAAAGGAAGTCAACTTTGCAAAGCTAGTTGGTTGGGCACTGAGAGTAATGTTCCTCCTTTCTCTCTGTTGTTCACTCTCCTTTCCCCTGGGTGTGTTGTCAGGGAATAAAGCAAGCTCGGTGTCTCAGGGAGTGAGCTCTGAGCCCTATAGAAGCAGACACCAAAGGAGGAGCGATGATTTCTGTCGCCATGCTGTTTAGTGTGGCTGACCAGGTGCTAATGAGGATGGATGAGGCTGGGTGGTGGAAAGGACCTGCTCTCCTGGAGGATACCAAACTGTGGATGCAGACAGTCTTGATGGCCAGGATGAGGGGCTCCTCTACAAACTCTCAGGCTGGGCCAGGCCCCCTTACTCAGTGCACAAACCCACCTTGGTATCTTCTTGGAGAACCAGCCTCCTGTGCAGCATCTTCTTCTGACCTGCCCTACTCTCCTGATAAGTAAGATGGCACAACGCTGCTCCCAGATTTAGACAGGCCCCATGTGGATCTGCTGCCTACTCCCTGTGTGGCCTCTGACAGGTCACTTAACCTCTCTGAACCCTGATGTCTCACTCAACAAACAGGCATAATCCCCGCCTGTTCCCATCATTGGCTAGTTGTGGGAATTAAAAGGAGTTATGGTATAAAAGACATTATGAATATAAGACTAATTTCAAATATCTCATCCTTTCATGAAGCCTTCCCCTACCCTTCTACACTGAATTAATCTTGTATTGCTCTGGACGGCCTCCTGAATACTAATAACATTCCCCTGCTATAGCATTTCTCAGTGTCTGCCCTGGATAATAAGGAGTTATTCACATGCATTTGTTGGCCTGCTAGACCATGATCTCTCTGGGGCAGGTGTACAGGGTATGGCTCTTATGCATCTCTGTGTACACCTCTGCAGGTGACACAGTGCCTGGCACATGGTACATGCACAGAAAGTGTTTAATGAATGAAATAATCAAGGCCTTTTTCTGCCTGGATCCAGCCTGCACATTAGCTCTTATGTGCTGTTTAATATCTGCAGGTAGAGGAAAGGTTCTGTTAAGGTCCACACTCCCTAGACTGGGTGACAGTCCCCAGTTGAACAAGCTGGTGATAGAAGTGGGGAAAACATGGGAAGCTTAGAACACACAGTCCAGTTCTTTCCCTCCATCATTGTGTTGTGTTCAGTCACAGAACACATCATGGGAACTGGTTGGAGTTTTGGAAGCAATTGTTTCTTGTCTCTGAAATTGCTTCCCTGTCTTCTGGGCAAGTCCCTGCAATGGCTGCAGAGGGCCCCAGCTGTTTAATATCCAGGCCACTGATAGGAGCGATTGCTCATCCAACCCCAGAACCCTGATGCATTTGAGAGGGACCGTCGACAGCCTCAGCCGCAGAGGTCTCAGACAAATGGCTGCAGAGTGGTTTGGCCAACATTAAGCAACAAACATGATTAAAGGCCAGAAAATAGGACCTGTGAGGGAAGGATGAAGCCATCTGTTTGATTTATTGTGAAGAAGAACAAATAACAGTGTGCAAGACTGTGGAAATTTTCTGCAAGAAGAATAGCAATGCCCAGCTCAATGAGGCCAGAATGGGGAGAGAAGGGCATGAACTGCCACACAAGGGATTTTGTCCAGACGTAGGAAGGAAGAACTTTTCTACTGCCTGGCAACCAGCTAGGCGAGGCACCAGGATGGTCTCCCAGAAGCAGCTTTGTAAAAATGATTGACCTGAGTCCAGCAGAAAAAAACAACAACAATTTTTGTATCCAGAAGCTGGAAAAGAAAACATGATGAGTTTTTATACTGTACCCTTCTGAGCAGATACAGAACTCCTGGATAGGGTATTTAAGGAAGTGGGGCCAAGGCGACATTGGGACCTGAGACATTGAGACTTTGACTAAGCAAAGCCCACATTCCTCAATATGGGTCCTGCCACTGACCCCAGGGCCTGGCTGAGCCTACAGAGAATGGACAAGTCCCTGAATGTCTTTTAATCAGCAAAACACTAGCAGAATCCCATAATTAATGGATTGCAACTGGGATAACACATAGAATTTTTTTAAGTGTAGAATTTTATTGATGAATGAATGATTAATAGTTTGTCTACACAAGGATTTATTAATATATACAAAGAGCATGTGTTGAATCTGTTAAACATAAGAATGTGTATAATAAATATAAATAGTATCCTTTGATATACAGTTGAATAGCAAACACGCTTGTTTTAAAAGGTACCTGGGATTTATTTTAATCAGGTATGATAAGACACACAGACATGGAAATGGCTGACACGAAGTAGGCCGTTACTCATAGATGCCTATAAATAAGGTGGACACAGCACACAGGGCCACATGGGGAAGCACCGGGGTAGGACAAGAGGCAGAGGGAGCAGAGGGAAAGCATGGGTATGAGTTTTATTGTGGTTTCCATAGGAAGGCAAGGCAGAGCAGGGTAAGCAGGTTTAGGATTGGCTATTTTGGATAATTTCAGCAGGCTCCGGGACATAGGGGCTGTCTCTAGTTGTCTGGTACCTGGCCCTGGGGTTACTAAGACAGATGGAGAGTAGTTCAGAGTTTGAGAGCCCAGCAGAGGAGGTGGGGGGCTGTGGGCTCTGGATTGGTCAGTTTGCTTATGAAAAGCATGCTCTCCAGCAAGTCCTACGCTATCTCCAGGAATTAGTTAATTCTGGGAGGGGTATTCCCTCCTAGGTCGGCAAGACTCCAGATATCAGAGCATAAGGAATATAGAAAATTTAAAATATAGTTGATACAACTTTCTCCAGGGGCAGATATGGGCACAGTTCACTTTGTGTTGATATTGGTGGACAATTGGATTTAGTGAACCTTAAAGAAATGCAAGAAATTTCAGGCAAAGCCATACAAAAGGGGGAAAAAGATCAGCTGGATCATAATGAGAGAAAACAAGTTAGAAAAATAGGCAAAAGTGACAGGTAGCAGAGATTAAAGCTCACCCTTTCTATCCCTCCCCTCCTTCCTTCTGTCCTGTCTGGGAAAGAGTGTGAGTCTGTGATCTGTAAAGTATGCCCTGAAGGCCGAATGTTTTATCCAGTTAGGATGCCATGCATTCTAAGGCTAAGGACTCCATCAGCAAGCATTTTTCCCCAAGGTGGGCAAAGATGCTTGTCTTTGTTCAAAGACCACAGATTCTCATCTTATCCCAGCTGTCTCCCAAGTGTATGTAGCTACTAGGAATGGATCAGGCAATGGCTGACCCCTCCTTCACACTGAACGCAGAGTGCCATGCTGTGTGCCTGCTGATGAGTGGTGTCATTAGCAAGGTCTACTCTGGCAACCACTACTATCAATGTGGAGTGTTGGGCAACCCTCAGTAAGAGGTTCCTTCTACTTCCTACCTTCCAGAGACAATAAACACAGCTGACAGTGTTTAAAAAAAAAAAGAAAAAGAAAAAAAACAGTCTCACTCTGTCACCCAGGCTGGAGTGCAGAGTACAATAGCATGATCTCAGCTCACTGCAACCTCCACCTCCCAGGTTCAAGCAATTCTGCTGCCTCAGCCTCCCAAGTAGCAGAGGTTACAGGTATATGCCACCATGCCCGGCTAATTTTTGTATTTTTGGTGGAGATGGGGTTTCACCATGTTGGCCGGGCTGGTCTCAAACTCCTGACTTCAAGTGATCTGCCCATCTCAGCCTCCCAAAGTGCTTGGATTACAGGCATGAGCCACTGTGCCCAGCCAGCTGAGAGTGTTTTGTCAACTGCAACACACACTGTGTAATTGTAAGAAGGGTTTAAAGAATGTTTTGTAATGAATCAATGTGTTATCTGTTGAGGTAGGGTAAAAAATAAAGAAGAGTACAAATGCAAACTCCTGTCTTTGGGAAGCTGATCATCACCATGGAACATAGCATCATGTACCCACAATTTCAAAATCTGCTTTGTGAAAAACCTAGATGCAGAGCACAGGGTTATTCACTTTTTCAAAGGATTATCCAGGAACAGTTTACCAGGCAAGAGTAATCTGTAGGGCCAACAGGCTGCAGAGGAAAACTTGGGACCCTCAGCAAGTCATTTAAGCTCCCTGAGCTTGTTCTCTCATCCATAAAGTGGAGATAATAATGGTACTTACTTCAAAAGGGGATTGGATCAACGAGATAATGGTTGTAAAGCTTTTGACACAGATTTGGCATATAGCCGGCACTCAACAAATAATAGCTATTACTATTCTTCACTTTATTAAGTGATTCACCACTCCTGTAAATAGTAAAAGCCCTTTATGAATCTTTTAAAAGGTTTTTTTTTATTTTTAGAAATTACTGAAGAACCACAAGAAAATAAAAGTTGCCTCAAATTCTACCATTTATGATGATTAAAGAAGTGGAAGTTACAGCATCTTCTCCAATCTCACCCTGTTAGTTAAATGCTTTTAATAGAATCTTTTCCAATATTTTGCTGTCCTTCATTATATATCTATAGGTCTGTATACACACAGATCTTTTTACATGAAAGTGAGCTTATGCTATGCATATTGGTCTGGAACTTGCTTATTTCACTTGAATATGTCATGGAGAATGTTCCTAATCAGCTCATTCAGATCTACTGGGTTCTGATTTGAACAGCTACATCCTACTTCATGGTACAAGTATGCAGTCAATTATTTATCCATTTCCCTATTGACGGATATTTAGGTTGTAATCCTCACATATCCTAAGTGTGATCTGATGAAAAATCATTTGCTTATACATTTTGTAAATACATGCAAAACACCTATAGGTATTTGGAAAAGGAGTGTTGAATTTTAGATTGTGCAGAAGATTTTGGTGTGTTTGTTTTGAGACAGGATCTTGCTCTGTCTCCCATGCTGGAGTGCAGTCATGCCATCACAGCTCACTGCAGCCTCAGCCTCCTGGGCTCAGGCAATCCACTCACCTCAGCGTCCCAAGTAACTGGGGCTACAGGTGTGTGCCACTATGCCTGGCTAATTTTTTAAATTTTTTGTAGAGATGGGGTCTTGCTATGTTGCCCAGGCCGATCTTGAACTCCTGGGCTCAAACTATCCTCCCACCTTGGCCTCCCAAAGTATTGGGATTACAGGTGTGAGCCATTTCCAGATGCACCCATCATGGAAATGGTTCTGCCTGAACTTACAGTACACCCTTAGCTGTATGATCAACAGGTTTTCCCTCCTCTTTGGATTAACTACAATTGTTCCCATCATAAAACTGGCTCAATTCCCATTCCCACCTGGGTCTCAGCCCATCACCCAACAGAGACTTTCATATAGATTCTGAAAATCTATATAAAGACTTTCATATAGGGGTTGGAGGCAGGAGGCTCTGCTTTCCATCTTGCCTGAGTGATCCTCCAATCTTGTCACCCTGTGGAAGGTATGGCCCGAAGGAAAACTGGCCACCTCTGCCTGGTGACAGCTTTCTCAGCCATGCAGGCCCCGTCTGTATCACGTACACTTCGCTGAAATGCATGCATTGTGCTCTGTGGAGAAGGAAGGCAAGAAAGCTCAGAGTTCCACAATAGAGGAAGGCCCTGTCGTGCTCTCAGGCAAAGAAAATAATCGAGCCAAAAGAAATCCCTGGCCAGGTGCGGTGGATCACGCCTGTAATCCCCACATTTTAAAAAGCTGAGGTGGGTGGATCACCTTAGGTCAGGAGTTCGAGACCAGCCTGGCCAACATAATGAAACCCCGTCTCTACTAAAAATACAAAAATTAGCCAGCATGGTGGCAGGTGCCTGTAATCTCAGCTACTCGTGAGGCTGAGGCAGAAGAATTGCTTGAACCCAGGAGGCGGAGGTTGCAGTGAGCCAAAATCATGCCACTGCACTCCAGCCTGGGCAGCAAAGGGAAACTCCATCTCAAAAAAAAAAAAAAAAAATTCCTTTTATAAGCACCAGGTTCATGCTATTCAAAAAGCTGCCACTTGGTCATGTTTCTACTTTTTAATATATTTTCATAAACTATACTAGATTATCAAATCTTGGAGGACACGAATTAAGCCACATGAAGCATTTTTTTTTCTTTTTTGAGATAGGGTCTGGCTCTGTTGCCCAGGCTGGAGTAAAGTGGTGTGAACATGGCTGACTGCAGCCTTGATCCCATGGGCTCAAGAGATCCTCCTGCCTCAGCCTCCCAGGTAGCTGGGACCAAGTTGGTTAGACCTGGAAGGCTATTTCTTCAGCTTCCCTTGTAGGATACCCTGGCTACTGCCCCCAGATCTGACAGCTTCTCTAGAATGTCGGAGTCATGCCACGCACCTCCACCCCCATCCTGGCCCTCCTCTTTCTGCCTCATCTCACTCTGCCCATCCACTCCCCCTGCTTTGTGGAGCAGTGGGGCGGAGCAGGGGGGGTGGTGCTGCCCCAAGGCTGAGCTTCATACATGGTCACCTTGCCATGCCCTTCAGAAGGGCACGTGGTTTGCATAACTGTTTCTGTGCCGGGAGCCATGGCAAACGCAGCCTCCACGCCTGTCTCCTGGCTCTGGAAGACACCCTTTGAGAACAGAGACTTGGTAGAGATGTAGTGACTGTGTTGCTCTCAACTCAACTACTAGTAGCAACATTCCTTCTACCACCATCCCAAAGAAAGTTCTTATAAAACGAAGTTCTGGGGAAGGAACTGCAGCTGAAGGAATGCAGCAGCATGTCATTCTTCTACATTGATGCTGAGAGCTCGCTGCAGCAGCCGTGCTGCTTGTGAATAAATATCAAGATGTATTTATTCACAAGCTGTCCAAAGTTAGTTCCAGTGGGTTCAAGGATCTACTTCCCTCATAAGTATTCATTCATTCCTTCATTTGGCAAATATTTAGTGAGCATCTACCACGTCCATGTACTGCTTTTGGCCCCAGGGTTATGATGATGAACAAGCTCACGCTGGTCCCCATCTGAGAGACAGTTCATGTTTAATTCAAGTATAAACCACCACCCTCAATTTATAGATTTAAAGATCACCTCTACTTTCTGTTATCTTGAACACAGAGCAACAATGGTCCTACGGTGTCAGTATGACATATAATACATCATACTTTTCTCACTCTCTTCTGCTATTTCTTAGATAACAAAACACACATCAGGATGATTTTCTTCCCGCATTAATGAAGAAAGGCTAGAGGAAAGTGGGACAAGAGAAGGACCCATCCCCCTCACTGTGATATCCAAATCTAATGCACTTCAGAGCCTCCGAGGCGGCAGCAGGAACAGCACTTATCGGTGCTCTAATAGGAAAGCCTTTTGCTTCCTCTTAACTGGTTCTCACCTCTTTGGGGAGTGAGAATACATAATAGATTAAAAGGCCTCTTCTTGTAGTTCCTGTTGATGTTAAAGGAAAACAATAACACTGTTCTGAGAGTTTAGCACGGCTGAATAGATCCAGTGTAAGTGCCTGAAAGCAGGGTTTGCTTTGGATAAGCCTCCATTCAGATAATGGTGAACCAAGTACCCACTTCTCCCTCTAGGCCTTCCAGTGGGTGCTGCAAACATCCTCACTCTTGTCAGGCACAGCTTCTAAAACCCTTAAAGCTTTCACAATCTCCTTGATATTAGTGGTTGGTTTATTCTTTTCCCTGAAAGCTTATAGAAGCAAAAGAATTTCAAAGCTGGAAGGGACCGCAGAGAGCAGCTGTTTTATTTAATTTATATTTTTAATTTTCCTAATTCAACAACTTCAGGGAGATGAGTTTATTTGCTCCGTTTCCCCCTGTTCTGTGGCCTGTTTCCATGCATTACCCACCTGCTGCCCTTTTCCCCTGGCCCCAACTCCACCCCTTAGGCCAACTTTCTCCTTGAAAACCATTCTTTGATTTTCCTTTCTTTCTTGTAATACTGCCCATATGGGCTACACTGATCCTCTCTCCCGTCCCAAAGTTAATGTGTGGCTGTAGCTTCTGTCTGCTTTGGGTATCTTAGCTGGAATACAGACGGTTGTGCAGAGACAAGGTCTAGATTTTGTAAATAAGTAGGGACAGAATCAACCAGGGGACAACCTCTGGGGTGCAGCCTGCATGCTAGGGCTTGTACAAAAGTGGGTTACTGTGCCTGATTCTGTTAGTACAATGAGAACTCAGGAGGGCTGGAGGCTGGTTTTCATCTGAACACTTATCTTAGGAGAAGGGCTGCTCTGGTACATGGGGGTTATTCCTGGAGAAAACACAGAACAGTACCTGGATTTGTCAGCATACAGGCTAGTCCAAGCCTGATTGTCACCGGAGAGAAGCTCAAAGCCCACTGTTTCTTTCACAAAAGAAAAGGATAACTTCATTCTGATCTGGATGATCCTGGGTGTCTTGGCTTCTGCTATTTCCTTAGAAGATAAGTCAGGGCTGGGCGTGGTAGCTCACGCCTGTAATCCCAGCACTTTGGGAAGCCAAGGCAGTAAGGCCACTTGAGAAGGAGTTCGAGGCCAACCCGACCAACATGATGAAACCCCATCTCTACCAAAAATACAAAAATTAGCTGGGCATGGTGGCATAAACCTGTAATCCTAGCTACTCAGGAGGATGAGACAGGAGAATGAACCCGAGAGGTGGAGGTTACAGTGAGCTGAGATCATGGCATTGCACTCCAGCCTGGGTGACACAGTCAGTGAGACTCAATCTCAAAAAAAAAAAAAAATATATATATATATATATATAAAAGTCTTTGGGCCTCTGTACCTTTCAAAAGACAGAAGACAGCATCTGGCCCAAGTAAAATGAACCATCTGTGATAGCAAAATAATGGCCCTAAAGATGTTCACCTCCTAACCCTCAGAACCTGTGAATATGGTGTCTTACCTGGCAAAAGAGATGTAATATTGGAAGATTATCTGAGGGGGCTCAATGTAATCACAAGGGTACTTATACTAGGGAGGAAGCAAGACGCAAGTGAGAGAAAGAAATTGGAAGTTGCTATGCTGCTGGCCTGAATGGAGGACGGGGCCAAGAGCCAGGAAGGCAGGCAGCTTCTAGGGGCAAAGGAATAGTCTCCCCTAGAGCCTCCGGAAGGAATGTAGCCCCAGTAACACCTTGATTTTAGCCACATGAGATCCATGTCAGACTTCTGACCTCCAGAACTGTCAGGTAATAAGTTCCTATTGTTTTACGCCACTCAGTTTGGAGCAACTTGTGACCACAGCAATAGGAAATGGACGCACCTGCAAAAAGGGAGAAGACAAAGCAGGGGTTGAGGCATTCCTACAATTCTGCAGGTGAGGTTCACATGATCCAAATGAGCTTTGTGGGAGGTGTCCTGAGAATCTCCTGGGTCTTGGATCCCTCTGTGAAGCAATGGGCTTTCCCTGCTTCTCTATGCCTCTCCCTGATACCCAGCAGAGCTCCAGCTCCAGACTGGAGCATCATGAGGAAGCAGTTTTCTCTTCTCTGACTTCCCAGCTGGTCTCAGCAAAAGACCTTCCAAATCTGAATTTCTTACTGTGATAGAAATACTGACTTTGCGTCCCCACAAAATTCATGTTGAAGCCCTTATCCTCAATGTAATTTGTATTTGGAAACAGGGCCTTTAAGCAGATAGCAAAGGTTGAATGAGGTTATAAGAATGAGGTCCTAATCCTATAGAACTGGTGTCGATATAAAGAGAGAAAGAGACACCAGAGGGCTCTCAATTTCTCTGAGCATGCACAGAGGAAAGGCCATGTGAGGACAGTAAGAAGATGCCTTCTGCAACTCAAGGAGAGGGACCTCACGACAAACCAATCCCAATGGCACCTTGATCTGAAACTTCCAGCATCCAGAACTGTGAGGGAATAAGTTTCTGTTGTTTAGGCACCCAGTCTGTGGTAGTTTATTAGGAAAGTGTAGCCGACTAGTCCGTCACCCCAGGTCTGTCAAGGTTCCAACTTGGAGCAAAGCCTCTACTGCCCCCTGTTCATGCAGCTGGACAAACTCAGAGTACTTCTGCTATCTTCCCCTCTGAGCTTCCCCATCTCAAATGGCCAGTTATGCACACACAGTGAGAAGGAGGTCAGGAGCATCTCTAGGGAGTGTTCCTAACAGGTATCAGTCCCCAGAGACAAATGCAGAAAACTGCTGATGCTCTTTGGCCTTCTCTTTTTTTTTTTTTTTT
>NW_016107387.1:2793411-2825537 GCF_001604975.1 Cebus imitator | reverse complement strand
TTCTTCAGTTCCATTAATTCACTTATATTCCTCTCTAGATTGTCTATTCTCATTAGGATTTCGTCAAACCTTTTTTCAAGGTTCTTAGTTTCTTTACATTGGGCTAGAACATGTTCTTTTAACTCACAGATGTTTCTTATTATCCACCTTCTGAAGCCTAAATCTGTTAATGGAATGCACTCATTCTCCATCAGGACTTGTTCCCTTGTTGATGAGGAACTGTGATCCCCTGTAGAGGGAGAGGCATTCTGATTTTGGGTATTCTCAGCCTTTTTAACGCTGGTTTCTTCCCATCATTGTGAATTTACCCACCTGTCGCCTTTGTAATTACTGACTTTCAAATTAGGTCTCTTAGTGGATGTCCAACTTGTTGATTCCCAGCGCCAGAATCTGAGCAACCCACTGCACCGGCCAAAACAGTGGCATTAAGATTTGTGGTGCTTTTCTGCCTGGGAATCTCCGGTCTGGCTTCCTTCTTGAGTCCCTTTTTCAATCAGCTGAATAGGCGACTCTGCCTTCCCAGAGCTCCAAACATCGACCAAAAGGGGACCCAGTCCTGTTTACTCTGCACCAAGAACCGCCGTGCTGCCAGGCCACCAGCAAAATTGCCGCGCCGGCCACAAGAGTCACGCTGGCTACCCGTGGGGCTCCTCTGCTGGGAATCTCCTGGTCCGTGAGCAACAAGAATTCATCTGAAAGTGTGGCGTCCTCTCATTCTCTGCACTTTCACTGGGAGCTACAATCCTGAGCTGCTAGTAATCAGCCATCTTGGATCTCTCCTCTTTAGCCTTCGCTTGCTTAGGAAGAACACCTGCCTCTAGAATACCCCATGGTCACCCCAAACTCCATCAGTTTTCATTCTCCTCTGCAAGGATGATGACACTTATTCCTTAGGAACAGCCAGGCCCAAGCCTTCCAGACAAGCAAGCATCCCTTCCTCAGCCTCCACCAACAGCAGGTGATAAAGATTACAATGGACAGCACCACAGACATGAGGGAGACAGTAAATCAATTCAGTAGACATTGAAGTCATATCTGAGCTTCTGAGGAGGGGGTGGAGGTGGAGACAGAGAGTAAGTAGTTGTCTCATTTTGCCCTGACAGATGTGTAGCATCATCTCCTATCACTCTTTCCTGGCAGGAAATGATGGTATCTGAGGAAAGGGTGAGCACAGGTTAGGGGGACTAACAAGGGATAATGCAGTCCCCAGGTCTGACAGTGGTGGAAGAGTTTTTGCAATCCCTAGGCCTAAAGAGGAAAGAAAGAGGTGGGTGCGGTGGTTCATGCCTGTAATCCCAGCACTTTGTGAGGTCCAGGCGGGTGGATTGCCTAAGGTCAGGAGTTTGAGACCAGCCTGGTCAACATGGCAAAACTCTGTCTCTGCTAAAAATACAAAAATTAACTGGGCATGGTGGTAAGTGCCTGCAGTCCCAGCTACTCAGGAGGCTGAGGCAGGAGAATCACTTGCACCCAGGAGGTGGAGGTTGCAGTGAGCCAGGATCACACCACTGCACTCCAGTTTGAGCAACAGAGTGAGAATCCATCTCAAAAAAAAAAGAGAGAGAGAGAGGAAAAGAGGAGGGGGAGATTCTAGAACCCAGAGAAGGCAGAGAAAGGCCATGTAACAAGAACAGCTCAGGTGGGCAGGACCTGCAGAAATGCCTAGCCCAACTGACTTCCTTGTCAGTCTTGTTCCAGCCTCCTGCTGGTACTCCCTGTTGACCAAACGCAACTGGAAACCAGAGCATCAGGAAGCTTGGGGAATACAGAGTGCTGGTGAGGGTGGATTTGCAGTACTGATGGAAGATATCAGCATGCCTACTCTCCAACATGCTGGTCTCCTTTCTGTTCTCTGATATGCCCAGCTTCCTCTCATCTTTCATGTCTCATATCTAATGTCACCTGCTCAGAGGAAGCCTTTGCTGATCTCTCAATTTGAAGGAATGCTCTTGACTCTTAGGACCTCTTCCCTGTCATCTACGACAGTCATCAACTTGTTGGTTGGGGGGTACCCCTTTGCTGTACATCTTTAGACTGGGGACTGTGGAGTCTACTTCAACCACTGGAATGAAAGTGTAGTGAGGGGAGCTTTTGACTAGCACTGCATCTGGCACAGACCCTTTCTTAAAAGATACTTTTTAGAGCAGTTTCAGGTTCACAGCAAAATTAAGAGGAAGGCACAAAGATGTTCCACATGTCTTCTGCTCCCACACGTGCATAGCTTCCCCTGTTACCAACATCCCCCCACCATAGTGGTACATTCATTACAATTGATACACCTACAGTGATAGACCATTATCATCCTGAGTCCATAATTTACATAAGGGTTCACATTTTGTGTTGTACATTCTATGGGTTATGACAAATGTATAATGGTGTGTATTCATTATTATAGTATCTGAGTATTCTCATGACCCTAAAAATCCCCTGTGCTGTACTTATTCATCCCCCCCGTTATCCCCTGGCAACCACTGATCTTTTTACTATTTCCATGGTTTTTTGTTTTCTGGAATGTGATATAGTTGGAACCATATCAGTATGCAGCCTTTTCAGATTATCTTCTTTTACTTGGTAATACACATTTAAGTTTCTTCCATGTCTTTTCATAGCACAATCATAACTTACTGCAGCCTCCATCTCTGGGGTCCAAGCAATCTCTCCAGCTTAGCCTCCTGTGCAGCTGAGACTACAGGTACATGCCAAACACCCGGCTCATATTCTTTATTTTTTGTAGAGACAGGGTCTCACTATGTTGCCCAAGTAAGTCTGAAACTCTTGGCCTCAAATGATCCTTCCACCTTGGCCTCCCAAAGTGCTGGGATTATAGGCATAAACAGTGATACCCAATCAGCTCATTTCTTTTTAGGGCTAAATAACATTCCATTGTCTGGATATACCGCAGTTTGTTGATCCGTCTACCTACTTAAGGACATCTTGATTTCTTCTAAGTTTTGGTAAGTATGAATAAAGCTGCTGTAAACATCACGTGCAGGGTTTCTTTGTGTGGAAATAAGCTTTCTGCTCCTTTGAGTAAATACCAAGGAGTGCAATTTTTGGATCATATGGTAAGAGTATGTTTAGTTTTGTAGAAAACCACCAAACTCTCTTCCAAAGTGGCCATACCATTCTGCATTCCCACCAGCAACACATGAGAGCTTCTGTGCTCCACATCTTCACCAGCCTTTGGTGCTGTTACTGTTGCAGATTTCAGCCATTCTATTAGATGTGTAATTGTATCTTATCGTCATCTTAATTTGCATTTCCTTGATGACATATGACCTAGACCATCTTTTTGTATCCTTATTTACCAGCTTTGTATCTCCTTTGGTGATGCGTCTGACAAGGTGTTTAGCCCATTTAAAAAATCAGGTTGTTTTCTTATTGTTGAGTTTTAAGAGGTCTTTGTATATTTTGATTAATAGTTCTTAATAAAGTGTGTATTTGGCATATATTTTCTCCCAGGCTGTATTTGTCTTCTCATTTTCTTGAAACTATCTTTCGCAGAGCAGAGTTTTTCATTTCAATGGACCCTAGCTTGTCAGTTATTTCTTTCATGAATATGCCTTTGTATATAAAAAGTCATCACTATACCCAAAGTCATCTAGGCTTCCTCCTACATTATCTCCTAAGAGTATTCTAGTTTGGATTTTACATTTAGGTCTATAAATCCATCCTGAGTTACTTTTTAAATTTATAAAAAATAGAAACTCATTTTTTGTTGTTCTGGAGGCTGGAAAGTCCAAGGTGCCAGCAGATTTGGCAATTCTGACTCGAAGATGACACTTTGCATTCTGCATGTTTCAGAGGGAAGAAACACTGTTCCTCACCTGGCAGAAGAGTAGAAGGGCAAAGAGAGGGTAAGAGAGGGCAAGAGGAGGCCAAACTGTATCAATCCTGTCCATGACGGTGAAGCCCTCATGGCCTAGTGACCTCTCAAAGGTCCCACCTCCTAATATTGTTACAATGGCAATTATATATTTTATATATATATATATATATATGCCATTATATATTATATATAATTTTTATTTTATATATATATATAATATATATATATCATATATTTATCTATTTTAGCACATGGAAGTGGAAATATTTGGTGTTATGGAAAAACAGATGGATAGATGGATAAACTCTCTCTCTCTCCTCTATTTTTCTTTCCCAATTTTCTCCAATTTTAAATTTTACTTTAAGTTTCAGGAAACATATGCAGAATGTGCAGGTTTGTTACATAGGTATACATGTGCCATGATGGTTTGCTGCACCCATCAACCTGCCATCTAGGTTTTAAGCCCCACATGCATTAGGTATGTGTTCTAATGCTCTCCCTCCCCTTCCTCTCATCCCCCGACAGGCCCTAGTGTGTGTTGCTCCCTTCCCTGTGTCCATGTGTTCTCATTGTTCAACCCCCACTTATGAGTGAGAACATGCAGTGTTCAGTTTTCTGTTCCTGTGTTAGTTTGTTGAGAATAATGGCTTCCAGCTTCATCCATGTCCCTGCAAAGGACATGATCTCATTCGTTTTTAAGGCTACATAGTATTCCATGGTGTATGTGGCCACACTGTCTTCCACAATGGTTGAACTAATTTACAATTCCACCAACAGTCTAGAAGCATTCCTATTTCTCCATAGCCCTGGCAGCATCTATTGTTTCTTGACTTTTTAATAATTGCCATTCTGACTGGAGTGAGATGGTATCTCATTGTGGTTTTTATTTGCATTTCTCTAATGATCAGTGATGATGAGCTTTTTTCCCTATTTTTACTGGCCACATAAATGTCTTCTTTTGAGAGTGTCTGTTCATATCCTTTGCCCAATTTTTGTTGGGTTGTTTTTTTCTTGTAAATTTGTTTGAGCTCCTTGTAGATTTTGGATAGTAGACCTTTGTCAGATGGTTACATGGTAGAATGTAACGTCTGGATTGATTTGTGTGTGTGTGGATTTCCAGTTGTTCCAGCACCATTTGTTGAGAGGGCTGTCTTTGCTTCATTGTATTACCTTTGCTTCTTTGCCAAAGATCAGTTAACTATATTTACATGGTTATACTTCTAGGATCTCTATTCTGTGCCACTGAGTTATTTGTCTGTTTTGTCACTAATACCACATGGACTTAATTTGTCTATTTTTTCACTAATACCACACTGGTTTAATTTGTTCTTTCACTAATACCACACTGGCTTAATTACTGTAGCTTTATACTAAGTCTTGAAGTTAGGTAGTGTCAGCCCTCCAACTCTGTTCTACTTCAATATTGTGTTGGCAATTCTGGGTCATTTGCTTCTCCATATTGACTTTAGAACCAGTTTGTTAATATCCACAACATTCACAAAATAACCTGGTGGGATTCTGATTGGGATTGCATTGAATCTATAGATCAAGTTGGGACTTTTGACTGGCATTTTGACATTATTGAGTCTGCCTATCCATCAACATGGAATATTCCTCCATTTCTTTAGTTTCGTGATTTTTTTTAAACAGTGTTTTGTAGTTTCACTCAGATAAATCTTACACACGTTTTGTTAGATTTATAACTATTTCATGTTTTTAATTTAATTGTATTTGTTCATTGACATTTATATTAACCCTGTATCCTGCAACCTTGTTGTGATCACTTATTAGTGCCAGTTTTTTTGTTGTTGTTGAATCTTTTGGATTGTCTATGTAGCTGACTGTGTCATCTGTAAACAAAGACAATTTCATTTTTTCCTTCTCAATCTGTATACTTTTTGTTTTCTTCTCTTGTCTTGTTCCACTAATTGTATTTCCAGTCTAATACTGAAAAGGACTGCTGAGAGGGGACACACCTGCCTTGTATCTGATCTTACTGGGAAATTTTTGAGTTTCTTATCATTAAATGTGATATAGCTATTGGTTTTTTGAATTGTGTCAAGTTAAGGAAGTTTCCTCTATTCCTAGTTTGGTGAGAAATTGTATCATGAATATGTTTTTGATTTTGTCAAATGCTTTTACTGCATCTATTGATATGACCATGTGATTTTTCTTTTTTAGCCTGCTGATGTGATGGATTAGTTAATTGGTTTTTGAAAGTTGAGCCAGCTTTGCATACATGGGATATATCTCACTTGGTCATGGTGTATAATTCTTTTCATACATTTTGAAATTCAATTTGCTTAGATTTTTTTTGAGGATTTTGACCTCTATCTTCATGAGAGATATTGGTCTATAACTTTCTTATTTTATAGCATCTTTGGTTTAAGTGTTTAGGGTAGTAGGGTAATACTGGCCTCACAGAATGAGTTAGGAAGTATTCTTTATTCATCTCTGAGACAGATTGTAGAGAATTTCTATAATCTCTTCCTTAAATATTTGGTAGAGTTCATGAATAAACTGATTTGGGGCTGGTGACTTCAGTTCTGGAAGGTTAATTATTGATGCAATTTCTTTAATGGATACAAGCCTATACAGATTGTCTATTTCTTCTTGTGTGAGTTCTGGCAGATTGTATCTTTTTAAGAATTGGTCCATTTCATCTAGGTTATCACATTTGTGAGCATAGAGCTATCCACAGTACTTCTTTATTATTCTATTAACATCCATGGGATCCGTAGTGATGTCCCCTCTTTAAATTCCAGTATTAGTGATTAGAGATTTATCCATTTCAGGTATCTTTTTAAAGAACTAGCTTTCATCTTAGTTGATTATTTTCTATTCATTTCCTATTTTTAATGTCAATTATTTCTGCTCTAATTTTTATTACTTCTTTACTTCTGTTAATTTTGGAATTAATTTGCTCTTCTTTTCATAGTCCCTTAAAGTGGAAACTTTGATTATTGATGTTAGATATTTTTAATATATGCATTCAATGCTCTATATTTCCCTCTAAGTATTGCTTTGGCTGAATCCCACAAATTTTGATAAGTTGTGTTTTTATTTTCACTTAGTTCATGATATTTGATTTCTCTTGAGATTTGTTTGACACATGTTATTCAGAAATGTGTTGTTTAATGTCTGTGTAGTTGAGAAATTTTTAGTCATCTTATTGACTTCAAGTTTAATACCATGATGTTCTGAGAACAGATCTTACGTTATTTTTATACTTTTAAATTCATTAAGGTATATTTCCCAGCCCAGAATGTGGTCTATCTTTGTGAGTGTTCCATATGAACTTGAGAATGTGTATTCTGCTACTGTTAGATGAAGTAATCTGTAGATGCAATTATATTCATTTAATTGATGGTGTCATTGAGTTTAACTATGTCCTTACTCATTTTTTGCCTGTTGGATCTGTCCACTTCTGATACAGGAGTGCTAATGTCTCCAACTATAACTGTGGATTTATTTATTTCTTCTTGCAGTTCTGTTAGTTATTGCCTCACAAAGTTTAGCCTTCTGTTGTTAGGCACATAAACATTAAAAACTGTTATGTCTTCTTTGAGAAGCAGTCATTTATTTTTATGTAATACTTGTTCTTTATTCCACATAACATTTTTTGCTTTGAAGTCTGCTCTGCATAAAATTAATATAGCTACTCTGATATTCTTTTCTTTTTTTTAAACTTTATTTTACTTTAGGTGCATATTATATCTTTCATTTCTCCCATGTTATCCATCCCAACGCTCCCATCCCTCCCCAGTCCCCCTCCCCACCCACCGCTGTCTCTCTCCTACCCGCCCCCCACAACTGTCCCCATTGTGTGATGCTCCTCTCCCTCAGTCCACGTGTTCTCATTGGTCAACACCCACCTATGAGTGAGAACATACGGTGTTTGGATTTCTGTTCTTGTGTCAGCTTGCTGAGAATGATGGTTTCCAGATTCATCCAAGTCCATACAAAGGACACGAACTCATCAATTTTTAAGGCTGCGTAGTATACCATGCTGTATATGTACCACATTTTCTTTGTCCAATCTACCATTGATGTGCATTTGGGTTGGTTCCAGATCTTTGCTATAGTACAAAGGGCTGCAATGAACATACATATGCATGTTCCTTTATAGTAGAACGATTTATAGTTCTTTGGGTATACACCCAGTAGTGGCACTGCTGGGTCAAATGGAATTTCTATTTCTAGATCCTTGAGAAATCGCCACACTGTCTTCCACAATGGTTGAACTAATTTACACTCCCACCAACTGTGTAAGAGTGTTCTTATTTCTCCACATCCTCTCCAGCATCTGTTGTCTCCAGATTTTTTAATTATTGCCATTCTAACTGGCGTGAGATATCTCAGTGTGGTTTTGATTTGCATTTCTCTAATGACCAGTGATGATGAGCATTTTTTCATATGTTTGTTGGCCTCATATATGTCTTTTGCAAACTGTCTGTTCATATCCTTTGCCCACTTTTGAATGGGATTGTTTTTTTCTTGTATATCTGTTTTAGTTCCGTGCAGATTCTGGATATTAGCCCTTTGTCAGATGGAAAGATTGCAAACATTTTTTCCCATTCTGTTGGTTGCCGATTCGCTCTAATCATGGCTTCTTTTGCTGTACAGAAGCTCCAGAGTTTAATTAGATCCCATTTGTCTATCTTGGCTTTTATTGCCATTGCTTTTGGTGTTTTAGTAATGAAGTCTTTGCCTATGCCTGTCCTGGATGGTTTTGCCTACATTTTCTTCTAGTGTTTTTATGGTGTTCGGTTTTATGTTTAAATCTTTGATCCACCTGGAGTTAATTTTAGTGTAAGGTGACAGGTAGGGGTCCAGTTTCTGCCTTCTGCACATTGCTAGCCAGTTTTCCCAACACCATTTATTAAAGATGGAGTCCTTTCCCCATTGCTTGTTTTTGCTGGGCTTGTCAAAGATCAGATGGGTGTAGATGTGTGGTGTTCCTTCTGCGGTCTCTGTTCTGTTCCATTGGTATATGTCTCTGTTTTGGTACCAGTACCATGCTGTTTTGATTACAGTAGCATTGTAGCATAGTTTGAAGTCTGGCAGTGTGATACCTCTGGCTTTGTTCTTTTTGCTTAGGATTGTCTTGGCTATGCGGGCTTTCTTGTGATTCCATATGAAGTTTAAAGTGTTTTTTTCCAGTTCTGTGAAGAAGGTCATTGGTAGCTTGATGGGGATAGCCTTAAATCTGTAGGTTACTTTTGGCAGTATGGCCATTTTCACAATACTGATTCTTCCTAACCATGAGCATGGAATGTTTCTCCATCTGTTTGTGTCCTCTCTTATTTCATTGAGCAGTGGTTTGTAGTTCTCCTTGAAGAGGTCCTTTACATCCTTGGTTAGTTGTATTCCTAGGTATTTTATTCTCTTTGTAGCAATTCTGAATGGGAGTTTGCTCTTGATTTAGCTCTCTGTTTGTCTGTTATTGGTATATAGGAAAGCTTGTGATTTTTGCACATTGATTTTGTATCCTGTGACTTTGCTGAAGTTGCTTATCAGTTTGAGAAGATTTGGGGCTGAGACAATGGGGTCTTCTAGATATACAATCATGTCACCTGCAGAGAGACAGTTTGACTTCCTGCTTTCCTAATTGAATACACTTTATTTCTTTTTCTTGCCTGATTGCTCTGGCTAGAACTTTCAATACTATGTTGAATAGGAGTGGTGAGAGAGGGCATCCTTGTCTACTGCCTGATTTCAAAGGGAATTCTTCCAGCTTTTGATCATTCAGTATGATATTGGCTGCAGGTTTGTGATATATAGCTTTTATCATTTTATGATACATTCCATCGACACCTAGTTTATTGAGAGTTTTTAGCCTGAAAGGCTGTTGAATTTTGTCGAAGGTCTTCTCTGCATCTATTGAGATAATCATGTGGTTTTGTCTTTGGTTCCATTTATGTGATGGATTACATTTATGGATTTGTGTATGTTCAGCCAGCCTTGCATCCCCGGAATGAAGCCTACTTGGTCGTTATGGATAAGCTTCTTGATGTGCTGTTGCAATCTGTTTGCCAGTATTTTATTGAAGAGTTTTGCGTCAATGTTCATCATGGATATTGGCCTGAAGTTTTCTTTTTTAGTTGAGCCTCTGCGTGGCTTTGGTATCGGGATGAAGTTGGTCTCATAAAATGAATTAGGGGGGATTCCCTCCTTTTGTATTGTTTGATACAGTTTCAGAGGGAATGGAACCAGCTCCTCTTTTTACATCTGGTAGACTTTAGCTGTGAATCAGTCTGGACCTGGACTTTTTTTGGTTGGTAGGCTATTGATTGCTGCCTCTACTTCAGCCCTTGATATTGGTCTATTCGGGATTTCAACTTCCTCCTGGTTTAGTCTTGGTAGAGTATTAGTGACTAGGAATTTATCCATTTCTTCTTAGTTTACTGGTTTATGTGAGTAGAGCTGTTTGTAGTAATCTCTGATGGTAGTTTGTATTTCTGTGGGATCAGTGGTGATATCCCCTTCATCATTTTTTATTGCATCTATTTGATTCTTCTCCCTTTTCTTTTTTATTAATCTGGCTAGTGGTCTGTCTATTTTGTTGTTCTTTTCAAAAATCTAGCTCCTGGATTTATTGATTTTTTGAAGGGTTTTTTTGTGTCTCTTCTATCTCCTTCATTTCTGCTCTGATCTTAGTTATTTCTTGTATTCTGCTAGCTTTTGAGTTTTTTTGATCTTGCTCCTCTAGTTCTTTCGATTTTGATGATAGGGTGTCAATTTTAGATCTTTCCTCTCTTCTCTGGTAGGCATTTATTGCTATAAATTTCCCTCTCGACCCTGCTTTTAAGGTGTCCCAGAGATTCTGGTAAGTTGTTTCTTTATTTTGGTTGGTTTCGAAGAACATCTTTATTTCTGCCTTCATTTCATTGTTTATCCAGTCGACACTCAGAAGCCAGTTGTTCAGTTTCCAAGTGGTTGTGCAGGGTTGAGTGTGTTTCTTGATCCTGAGTTCTAATCTGATTGCGCTGTGGTCTGACAGACTGTTTGTTATGATTTCCATTCTTTTGCATTTGCTGAGCAATGATTTGCTTCCAATGATGTGGTCAATTTTAGAGTAAGTGTACATTTTTCTCAGTGGTGCTGAGAAAAATGTATATTCTGTGGATTTGGAGTGGAGCGTTTTGTATATGTCTATTAGGTCCGCTTGGTCCAGATCTGCATTCAAGTCCAGGATATCCTTGTTAATTTTCTGTCTCGTTGATCTGTCTAATATTGACAGTGGAGTGTTAAAGTCTCCCACTATTATTGTGTGGTAGTCTAAATCTCATTTTAGGATGTTAAGAACTTGCTTTATGTATCTGGGTGCTCCTGTGTTGGGGGCGTATATACAGCTAGTGCTCGACTTACGACCACGATTGGGACTGGCAGACTGCTAATAACACAATTTGGTCGTAAGTTGAGTAGGCTATATGTACAGTTGAAATGGTGCACGTGGAGATGGTAGCGCTTCCAGAAGCTGGTCCGCACTGTCGTACACCCAGCTGGGCAACATTTGCGCTGCCCGACGCGGAGCAGTCGTGGCTAGCGATTGTGGTCATAAAGTCTAATGGTCGTTAAGTTGCATAGGTCGTAAGTCGATCAATACCTGTATTTAGGATAGTTAGCTCTTCCTGTTGGATTGATCCTTTTACCATTATGTAGTATCCTTTTTTGTCTCTTTAGATTTTTGTTGGTTTGAAGTCCATTTTATCAGAGACTAGGATTGCAACCTCTGCTTTTTTTTTTTTCTTTGTTCTCCATTTGCTTGGTAAATCTTCTTCCATCCCTTTATTTTGAGTCTATGTGTGTCTTTGTATGTGAGATGGGTTTCTTAAATACAGCACATCTATCAATTCTGACTTTTTATCCTGTTTGCCAGTCTGTGTCTTTTGATTGGGGTGTTTAGGCCATTTACATTCAATGTTAATATTGTTATGTGTGAATTTATTCCTGCCATTTTGTTACTGGCTGGTTTTCTTTCCCATTAGTTGACTCATTTTCTTCATTGCATTTTTGGTCTTTGCCAGCTGGTTTGCTTTTGCAGTGACTGGTGCTTGCTCCTTTCCATGCTTAGTGTTTCTTTTAGAAGCTCTTGTAGGGCAGGTCTGGTGGTGACAAAATCTCTCAATAATTGCTTGTCCATAAAGGATTTTATTTATCCTTCACTTACGAAGCTTTGTTTGGCTGGATATGAGATTCTGGGTTGAAAGTTCTTTTCTTTAAGCATGTTGAATATTGGCCTCCACTCTCTTCTGGCTTGCAGGGTTTCTGCCGAGAGATCTGCTATGAGTCTGATTGGCTTCCCTCTGTGGGTGACCTGACCTTTCTCTCTGGCTGCTCTTAGCATTTTTTCCTTCATTTCGACCCTGGGGAATCTGACGATTATGTGCCTTGGAGTTGCTCTTATTGAGGAATATCTTTGTGGAGTTCTCTGTATTTCTTGAATTTGAAATTTGCACTGCCTTGCTAGGCTTGGGAAGTTCTCCTGGATAATATCCTGGAGTGTGTTTTCCAGCTTGGATTCATTCTCCCCATCATATTCAAGTACCCTGATCAAGCATAGATTAGGTTTTTTCACATAATCCCATATTTCTTGGAGACTTTGTTCATTTCTTTTTACTCCCATTTCTCTTGTTTTGCCTTCTCTTTTTATTTCATTGAGTTGATCTTCAATCTCTGATATCCTTTCTTCTGCTTGATTGATTCGGCTATTAAAACTTGTGTTTGCTTCACGTAGTTCTCGTGCTGTGTTTTTCAACTCCATCAGGTCGTTTATGTTCTTCTCTAAGCTGGTTATTCTAGTTAGCATTTCGTCTTACCTTTTTTCAAGGTTTTTGGTTTCTTTGCATTGAGTTAGAACATGTTCCTTTAGCTTAGGAAAGTTTGTTATTATCCATCTTCTGAAGACTGTTTCTGTCAATTCATCACACTCCTTCTCAGTCAAGTTGTGATCTTGTGTTTCTGAGGAGATGTGATCCCTTGGAGGAGAAGAGGTGTTCTCGTCTTTGATGGTTTCATTATTTTTGGGCTGTTTTTTTCCTATCTTTGTGGATTTACCTGGCTGTGGTGTCAGAGAGCTGCTTGATGAGGTCGTTTGTCTGCCTGTGGGGGCGCTACTGGGTTTCTAGGGACTCCTTAAGGTTACCAGGGAAGCTTCCTGTGTCTTTTTTGTTTATACTGGGAAATGAGGTCCACCTCTTCCACTGAGCTGTAGGAGCTGCTGGGTTGTCAAGAAAGCCATCCCGTTGCTACGTAGGCTTCCTGTGTTTTTTGTGAAAACATGTAGCCCAGTCCCACCCCTCTAGTGGTGGGTTGTGCCCTTCCTCCACTGGGCTGGATCATTCAGGGTTCATCTCAGACTGTGGCACTGGCTGTGCAACTCACTAGAGCCAGAGCTTCAGCCCTCTGGGGTTTGTGGGGGAGGGTAGGGACCCGCCCAGAGGCACTGGGCAGTCTCCCCCTTTCAGCTTCCTCTCTCTCTGGTCATGGGGTAGGGGCCCACCCAGCTGCTCCTGCTTATAGTTTTCTCTCTGTCAGGGTGGTGGGAGGGGTGATAGCTCAGTCTGCAGGCTCTTATTCAACTCCAGGCTTGTAATACCTGGGGCTTGACTGCAAAGATCCCCTGTTCTGTGCATTGCTGAGGCTTTGGGGGAAGTGCTGTTTCTGGACCGGAGTGCCAGAGAGGCACCTCCAACTTGCTGGTCAGATGCACTTTCTGGGCGAAGCAGCACCCCTCCCCTCCTCAGTCTGCCCTGAGTTGGCTTTGCACACCATTGGACCAGGCCCATTGAAATACACCTGGTACCTCGGTTGGAGCTAGGAGATCTCTGGATTTCTGTGTCTTTCTTGCTGGGTGTTGTACGCTGGAATTGTGTCTAATGGGCCATCTTGGATCGGATCTCTCTCATGTTCTTTTCATTCGTATTAACATGGCATATCTGTCTACATCCCTCTACTTGCAATCTATATGTGTCTTTATATTTAAAGTGGGTTTCTTATAGACAGCATATAGTTACATTTGTCTTTTGATTCACTCTAACAGTCTCTATTGATTGGTGCATTTAGACCATTGATGTACAAAGTAATTATTGATATAGTTGTATTAATATCTACCATATTTATTACAGTTTTCTATGTGTTGTTCTTCTTTCCACTTTCTGTCTTTTGTGGTTTTAATTGAACATTTTATATGATGCTATTTTCTCTAATTTCTTAACCTATCAGTTATATTACTTTTTTAAAAACTTTTTTTTAGTGGTTGCCCTAGAGTTTGCAATATACACTTACAACCAATCCATGTGTACTTTTAAATAACACCATACCACTTCAAAAATAGTTTGAGTACCTTATAATACTATGCAGCCATAAAAAAGAACAAGTTCATGTTGTTTGTGGGGACATGGATGAAGCTAGAAACCATCATTCTCAAACTAACACAGGAACAGAAAACCAAACACTGCATGTTCTCACTCATAAGTGGGAGTTGAACATTGAGAACACATGGACACAAAGAGGGGAACATCACACACTGGGGCCTGTCAGGGGATGAGGGGCAAGGGGAGGGAGAGCATTAGAACAAATACCTAATGCATGTGGGGCTTAAAACCTAGATGATGGGTTGATAGGTGCAGCAAACCATCATGGGACATGTGTACCTATGTAACAAACCTGCATGTTCTGCACATGTATCCCAGAAATTAAAGTCATATAAAAAGGAAGAAAAAAATAATAAAATAATTCTAATTCTTCCCTTTCATCCCTTGTAACATCAGCATCATTCATTTCACTTGTGGATAAGTATAGACATACACATATATCCAATTACATATGTGTATGTACTTATCCATAAGTGAAATGAATGGATAAGTATTCATAAGATATATACATACACATATATAATTGGATACATTGTTGCTATTATTTTAAATAAACTGTTATGTTTTAGACTAATTAAAAATATGAGAAGTAACATTTTTTATTTTGTCTTCACTTATTTTTACTTATTCTTCCTTTCTTTATGTAGATCTGAGTTTCTAACCTATATCATTTTCTTTATCTCTGAAGAATTTCCTTTGACGTTTCTTACAACGCAGATCTACTGGTAATGAATTTCATCAATTTTTGTTTGTCTAAGAAAGTATTTCTCCTTCACTTCTATTTCTCCTTCACTTCTGAAGGATAATTTCACAGAATACAGGATTCTAGGTTGGTGGTTTTATTCTTTTAATGCCTTAGGTGTTTCACTTCATGCTCTTCTTGCTAGCATGGTTTCTGAGAAGTCAGATGTAATTCTTACCTTTGTTCCGCTACAGGTAAGATTCTCCCAACCCTAGCTTTTTTCAAAATTTTTTCTTTATCTTTGACTTTCTGTAGTATAATAAGATGATGTGCTTAGGTATATTTTTTTGCATTTATTCTACTTTGTATTATTTGTGCTTTCCGGATCTGTAGTTTGATGCCTGTCATTAATTTGGGAAACCTGTCATATATTCTCAAATACTTCTTGAATGAATCAATAAACTAACATTCATTGAGTGGACGAGTGAATGAATGAATAAAATGGAAATTTGCAGAGATCCAAGATGGCCGATTAGACACAATTCCAGTATACAACACCCAGTGACAGAGACACAGAAATCCAGAGATGTCCTAGCTCCAACCGAGGTACCAGATGCATTTCAACGGGTCTGGTCCTATGGTGAACAAAGCCCAAGCAGGGCAAACTGAGGCAGGGAGGGGTGTTGCTTCACCCAGAAAGTGCATCTGACCAGCAAGTCGGAGGTGCCCCTCTGGCACTCCAGTCCAGAAACAGCACTTCCCCCAGAGCCTCAGCAATGCACAGAACAGGGGATCTTTGCAGTCAAGCCCCAGGAATTAAAAGCCTGGAGTTGAATAAGAGCCTGCAGACTGAGCTATCAGCCCCTCCTTCCACCCTGACAGAGAGGAAGCTATAAGCAGGAACAGCTGGGTGGGCCCCTACCCCATGACCTGAGAGAGAGGAAGCTGAAAGGGGGAGACTGCCCAGTGCTGCTGGGTGGGTCCCTACCCTCCCCCACAAACCCCAGAGGGCGGAAGTTCTGACTCTAGTGGCTTGCATAGCCAATGCCAGTCTGAGATGAACCCTGAATGATCCAGCCCAGTGGAGGAAGGGCACAACCCACCACTAGAGGGGTGGGACTGGGCTACATGTTTTCACAAAAAACACAGGAAGCCTACGTAGCAACGGGATGGCTTTCTTGACAACCCAGCAGCTCCTACAGCTCAGTGGAAGAGGTGGACCTCATTTCCTAGTATTAACAAAATAGACACAGGAAGCTTCCCTGGTAACCTGAAGTAGTCCCTAGAAACCCAGTAGCGCCCCCACAGGCAGACAAATGACCTCATCAAGCAGCTCTCTAACACCACAGCCAGGTAAATCCACAAAGATGGGAAAAAAACAAACAGCCCAAAAATGATGAAACCATCAAAGACCAGAACACCTCTTCTCCTTCACGGGATCACAACTCCTCAAAAACACAGGATCACAACTTGACTGAGAAGGAGTGTGACGAATTGACAGAAACAAGCTTCAGAAGGTGGATAATAACAAACTTTCCTGAGCTAAAGGAACATGTTCTAACTCAAGGCAAAGAAACCAAAAACCTTCAAAAAAGGTAAGATGAAATGCTAACTAGAATAACCAGTTTAGAGAAGAACATAAACTACTTGATGGAGTTGAAAAACACAGCACGAGACCTATGTCAAGCAAACACAAGTTTTAATAGCTGAATTGATCAAGCAGAAGAAAGGATATCAGAGATTGAAGATCAACTCAATGAAATAAAAAGAGAAGGCAAGACAAGAGAAAAAGGAGTAAAAAGAAATGAACAAAGTCTCCAAGAAATATGAGATTATGTGAAAAAACCTAATCTATGCTTGATCAGGGTACTTGAATATGATGGGGAGAATAAATCCAAGCTGGAAAACAAACTCCAGGATATTATCCAGGAGAACTTCCCAAGCCTAGCAAGGCAGTGCAAATTTCAAATTCAAGAAATACAGAGAACTCCACAAAGATATTCCTCAATAAGAGCAACCCCAAGGCACATAATCGTCAGATTCCCCAGGGTCGAAATGAAGGAAAAAATGCTAAGAGCAGCCAGAGAGAAAGGTCAGGTCACCCACAGAGGGAAGCCAATCAGATTCACAGCAGACCTCTCGGCAGAAACCCTACAAGCCAGAAGAGTGGAAGCCAATATTCGACATCCTTAACGAAAAGAGCTTTCAACCCGGAATCTCATATCCAGCCAAACGAAGATTCATAAGTTAAGGAGAAATAAAATACTTTACAGACAAGCAATTATTGAGAGATTCTGTCACCCACCAGACCTGCCCTACAAGAGCTCCTGAAAGAAACACTAAGCATGGCAAGGAACAAGTACCAGACACTGCAAAAGCAAACCAGTTGGCAAAGACCAAAAATGCAATGAAGAAAATGAGTCAACTAATGGGAAAGAAAACCAGCCAGTAACAAAATGACAGGATCAAATTCACACATAGCAATATTAATATTGAATATACATGGCCTAAACACCCCACTCAAAAGACACAGGTTGGCAAACTGGATAAAAAGTCAGAACCCATCGGTGTGCTGTATTCAGGAAACCCATCTCACATACAAAGACACACATAGACTCAAAACGAAGGGATGGAAGAAGATTTACCAAGCAAATGGAGAACAAAAAAAAGCAGGAGTTGCAATCCTAGTGTCTGATAAAAGGAACTTCAAACCAACAAAGATCAAAAGAGACAAAGGACACTATGTGATGGTAAAAGGATCAATCCAACAGGAAGAGCTAACTATCCTAAATATATACAGCCCCAACACAGGAGTACCCAGATACATAAAGCAAGTTCTTAATGACTTAAAATGAGATTTAGACTCCCACACAATAATAGTGGGAGACTTTAACACTCCACTGTCAATATTAGACAGATCAGTGAGACAGAAAATTAACAAGGATATCCTGGACTTGAATGCAGATCTGGACCAAGCGGACCTAATAGACATATACAAAACGCTCCACTCCAAATCCACAGAATATACATTTTTCTCAGCACCACTGAGAAAAATGTACACTTACTCTAAAATTGACCATATCATTGGAAGCAAATCATTGCTCAGCAAATGCAAAACAACAGAAATCATAACAAACAGTCTGTCAGACCACAGCACAATCAGATTAGAACTCAGGATCAAAAAACACACTCAACCCTGCACAACCACTTGGAAACTGAACAACATGCTTCTGAGTGTTGACTGGATAAAAAATGAAATGAAGGCAGAAATAAAGATGTTCTTCAAAACCAACCAGAATGAAGACACAACTTACCAGAATATCTGGGACACTTTTAAAGCAGTGTCAAGAGGGAAATTTACAGCAATAAATGCCCACCACGGAAGAGAGGAAAGATCTAAAATCGACACCCTACCAACAAAATTGAAAGAGCTAGAGGAGCAAGATAAAAAAAAAACAAACCTCAAAAGCTAGTAGAAGACAAGAAATAACTAAGATCAGAGCAGAACTGAAAGAGATAAGAGACACAAAAAGCCCCTTCAAAAAATCAATAAATCCAGGAGCTGGATTTTTGAAAAGATCAACAAAATAGACCACTAGCCAGATTAATAAAAAAGAAAAGGGAGAAGAATCAAATAGATGCAATAAAAAATGATAAAGGAAATCACCACTGATCCCACAGAAATACAAATGACCATCAGAGATTACTACAAACAGCTCTACTCACATAAACCAGTAAACTAGGAAGAAATTGATAAATTCCTAGACACTTGTACTCTACCAAGACTAAACCAGGAGGAAGGTGAAACCCTGAAGTAACCAATATCAAGGGCTGAAGTAGAGGCAGCAATCAATAGCCTACCAACCAAAAAAAGTCCAGGTCCAGATTGGTTCACAGCTGAATTCTACCAGACGTACAAAGAGGAGCTGGTTCCATTTCTTCTGAAACTGTATCAAACAATACAAAAGGAGGGAATCCCCCCTAATTCATTTTATGAGACCAACTTCATCCTGATACCAAAGCCAGGCAGAGACTCAACTAAAAAAGAAAACTTCAGGCCAATATCCATGATGAACATCGACACAAAAATCTTCAACAAAATACTGGGAAACAGATTGCAACAGCACATCAAGAAGTTTATCCATAACGACCAAGTAGCCTTCATCCTGGGGATGCAAGGCTTGTTCAACATACACAAATCCATAAATGTAATCCATCACATAAATGGAACCTAAGACAGAAACCACATGATTATCCCAATAGACGCAGAGAAGACCTTCGACAAAATTCAACAGCCTTTCATGCTAAAAACTCTCAATAAACTAGGTATCGATGGAACGTATCATAAAATGATAAAAGCTATATATCACAAACATACAGCCAATATATTGAATGAGCAAAAGCTGGAAGAATTCCCTTTGAAATCAGGCAGTAGACAAGGAAGCTCTCTGTCACCACTCCTATTCAACATAGTATTGAAAGTTCTAGCCAGAGCAATCAGGCAAGTAAAAGAAATAAAGTGTATTCAATTAGGAAAGCAGGAAGTCAAACTGTCTCTCTTTGCAGATGACATGATTGTATATCTAGAAGACCCCATTGTCTCAGCCCCAAATCTTCTCAAACTGATAAGCAACTTCAGCAAAGTCACAGGATACAAAATCAATGTGCAGAAATCACAAGCTTTCCTATATACCAATAACAGACAGAGAGCCAAATCAAGAGCAAACTCCCATTCACAGTTGCTACAAAGAGAATAAAATACCTAGGAATACAACTAACCAAGGATGTAAAGGACCTCTTCAAGGAGAACTACAAGCCACTGCTCAATGAAGTAAGAGAGGACACAAACAGATGGAGAAATATTCCATGCTCATGGTTAGGAAGAATCAGTATTGTGAAAATGGCCATACTGCCAAAAGTAATCTATAGATTCAGTGTTATCCCCAACAAGCTACCAATGACCTTCTTCACAGAACTGGAAAAAAAACACTAAACTTCATAAGGAATCACAAAAGACCCCGCATAGCCAAGACAATCCTAAGCAAAAAGAACAAAGCCGGAGGCATCACATTGCTGGATTTTAAACTATACTACAAGGCTACAGTAATCAAAGCAGCATGGTACTGGTACCAAAACAGAGATATAGACCAATGGAACAGAACAGAGACCCCAGAAGAAACACGACACATCTACAACCATCTGATCTTTGACAAACCCAGCAAAAACAAGCAATGAGGAAAGGACTCTATGTTTAATAAATGGTGTTGGGAAAACTGGCTAGCAATCTGCAGAAAGCAGAAACTGGACCCCTACCTGCCACCTTACACTAAAATTAACTCCAGATGAATCAAAGATTTAAACACAGAACCGAACACCATAAAAACACTAGAAGAAAATGTAGGCAAAACCATCCAGGACATAGGCCTAGGCAAGGACTTCGTGACTAAAACACCAAAAGCAATGGCAGTAAAAGCCAAGATAGACAAATGGGATCTAATTAAACTCTGGAGCTTCTGTACAGCAAAAGAAACCATCATTAAAGTGAATTGGCAACCAAAAAAATGGGAAAAAATTTTTGCAATCTACCCATCTAACAAAGGGCTAATATCCAGAACCTGCAAGGAACTAAAACAGATATACAAGAAAAAAACAAACAATCCCATTCAAAAGTGGGCAAAGGATATGAACAGACATTTTTCAAAAGAAGACATATATGAGGTCAACAAACATGAAAAAATGCTCATCATCACTGGTCATTAGAGAAATGCAAATCAAAACTACATTAAGTTATCATCTCAAGCCAGTTAGGATGGCGATCATTAAAAAATCTGGAGACAACAGATGCTGGAGAGGATGTAGAGAAATAGGAACACTCTTACACAGTTGGTGGGAGTGTAAATTAGTTCAACCATTGTGGAAGACAGTGTGACGATTTCTCAAGGATCTAGAAATAGAAATTCCATTTGACCCAGCAATCCCATTACTGGGTATACACCCAAATAACTATAAATCATTCTGTTATAAAGACACATGCACACATATGTTCATTGCAGCCCTGTGTACAACAGCAAAGACCTGGAAGCAACCCAAATGCCAATCAGTGATAGACGGGACAAAGAAAATGTTGTTCATATACACCATGGAATACTATGCAGCCATAAAAAATGATGACTTCATGTCCTTTGTAGGGACTTGGATTAATCTGGAAACCATCATTCTCAGCAAACTGACACAAGAACAGAAATCCAAACAGCATACGTTCTCACTCATAGGTGGGTGTTGAACAATGAGAACACATGAACTCAGGGAGAGGAACATCACACTCTGATGGCAGTTGGGGGGGAAGTGGAGAGACATGGGGGGTGGGGAGGGATGGAATGGTGGGGAGGGATAACATGGGGAGAAATGCCAGATATAGTATGCACCTAAAGTAAAATAAATAATTTTTTTAATTCACTGAAGAAATACATATTAAGAAAAAAAGAAATGGAAATTTGAAGAATGAGTAGGTATTATCTAAGTAATATGCCACCACACCAGACAGCTGCCAGCAGAAGCAAGGTATGGCGAAGCTCACCCCAAAATCACAGGTCCCCACCTTTCTGCCAAGTTCTCCCTTGACTCTATGGAGTACTGTTTTCAATGATGGGGTTATCTATCCTTATCCTCCCTACATGGGTTCCAAGAGACTCAACTCCCCCACTTTGATACCTATAAGACAGAAAAAGCTAAGCCTGTCAGGAAAGAAATGACACAGTAATTATGGTCCCATGCTGTGCTTGTCCACATACGTACATATACATATGTATGTATATAGATAGACACATATATATCTTATATATATACACATACATTCACACACATATACGCCTACATATATGTATGACATACATATACACACATATATACATACATACATGTATGTATGTATAACAGAGCAAGACTCCCTCTCAAAATATATACATATATATTTTGAAACCTAAGTAAATATTAGATGGCATTTATTTTAATTGAAATAGAAGGTACTATATGCTGATTAAAATATAATATGAAAAACGAAGTAAGATGACAAACTGAAGATTTTTTTTTTTTTTAAGGCAGAATCTTGCTCTGTTGCCCAGGCTGGAGTACAGTGGCACAATCTCAGCTCACTGCAACCTCTGCCTCCCGGGTTCAAGCGATTCTCCTGCCTCAGCCTCCTGAGTAGCTGGGACTACAGGCATGCACCACCACAGGCGTGCACCACCACACCCAGCTAGTTTTTTTTTTAGTAGAGGCGGGGTTTTGCCATGTTGATCAGGTTGGTCTCGAACTCCTGACCTCATGATCTGCCTACCTCAGCCTCCCGAAGTGCTGGGATTACAGGCATGAGCACTGTGCCCAGCCCCTGAAAATGTTTTTAAGAGCATGGCAGATTGAGGAAAGAATGAAAGGAAGCAAATAACAACATGAGAAATGGCATTAGGAATGACAAGGAGCAAAACTGATGCCATAAAAAAAAACCAACAGGGAAGTGAAGGACACTGGAGATGCTCTCCAGATGCTGAAGCAAAAGGACTAAGAGATGGACGTGGCCAGAGAAAAGACCTTGAAGTGTGAGCTCAGAGAGTAAGAACTAACATACCTAAAGGGAGTTCTTGAATAGGAGAGAAAAAAAAAGGGAATTGAATCAATACAAAGCATAAAATAGGATACAGTAGAAAAAACTTAGATGAATTTAGAAATACTTGTATTCAAGATGGAATAAGCTCCCCAGGCACAATTAATTAAAAGTAACCAACACAAAGGAATATATTGGTGATTTTTGTTTTAAATTCAGAATAAAGCAATAATTTGACAATGTCCTGGCAAGAAATTTAAAGAAAAAATAAAGTTATCTACAAAGGAACATAAGTTAAATCTGCTATGTTCTCTGTAACATAAGTTTATGTAAATTCCAAAAGATGGCAGCTACACAGTGGAGGTGAAGGTTTTGATCTAAGAATATACTCACGAACCAAGATATCATTTACTTTGCAAGGCAATACAGAGACTTTCTCAGTTACATAAAAATCCAAAAATAGATCCTGCAGCTTTTTTGCCAAGAAAAAAGAAATTACACTAACATGTTTATCTGTCGACCACATGATAAGTCAAAAAGCTCACAAGAGAAGACTACGGCATTGCTAGTGAACGTGGAAACTACTTAAACTACAGGTCTAAATAATTACTGTCAATGTAGTTATGAAATGGAATGCAAATATCATGGTCCTTGGAAGCAAAAGAAAGCACAATGTAAACAAAGATAATTAGAATTTATCAATATTGGGGCCAAAACTTTGACAGCAGGTAAATCTGGGAGGAAGAGAGGAGCATACATAAGATGTAGTAACTTTTTTATCCTTCATGTAAATAGGTCACCAGGTACTGCTTCGTTAATGACTGTGATCACCATAAAAATTATATAGATTTTGTAATACTTTAAAAATCAAAAGTAACTACTTATAGAGTTAAATATAACATGACAGAGGAAAAGCAAAACAAAACATGGTCTCATCCAACTAATTACATGAAATAAAGCAAACAACCAAAAAAACATAAAAAGCAGAAAACCAAAATATGAATAACAATAACATTACAGACAAACAAATCAGGTAATAGAACAAAAGTGGGTCTAACTCCTACACTGAAACACTGACTTTCACAATGGTTCAAGAAATAAAGATTAGCTTTATGTTATGTAAAAGAAATATACTTACAACATGATTACTCCAAAAATATAAAAGTTTAGAATTGAGCAACAACAACAAAAAAACACCAGGTGATGCAAATATAATAGAAAGCAGGGTTGCATAGAATTCAAGTGATAAATCACATAGAGTCTACCGTCATTTTTTATTTATGAAGTTTAAAATTCATGATGAAAATTCCTATCTATTTACACACAAACTAATGTTACATCAGAATACTTCTGTAATAGCATTTTGGGAGGCCAAGCCGGGCAGATTGCTTGAGGCCAGGAGTTCAAGACCAGCCTGAGCAATAGTGAGACCCTGTCTCTACAAAAAATTTTAAAGATTTGCTAGGAGTGGTGGTGTGTGCCTGTAGTCCCATCTATTCAGGGGGCTGAGGGAGGAGGATCACATAAGCCCAACAGGTTGAGGCTGCCGTGAACTGTAATCACACCACAGCACTCCAACATGAGTGACAGAGCAAGATAAAGGGAAACATTTATTGAACATTTCAGAATTCAAAGACTAAAGAAAGCTGTCAATATTGACTATTTAGTAATTTATTTCCATCATTAACATGCAGAGAAGTAAAAACATTTTATTTTCAAGTGACCATGGGATATTTACAAAAATTGACCATATATTAGGCTGTAAAGAAAACAATAGGAATGGGTGGAACAAAAAAAATAAAAAACCAGTGAATTATCCCTTCATCTCAGAATGTAAAAAGATACAATTAAATAAATTCTCAAAAAGTCGGAGAGCATAATTGATAGCGATGAAAGCAAAAATTCATTAAATAAAAGCAGAATTGATTAGTTAATTCAAAAATTGTGGTTTCAACAAAATACAAATAAAATATGCAAAGCGTGAATCCGCCTTAATGAGAATGAACTAAAGAGAAAGATCTACACACACAAAATGAGACCAACATAAAGTAAGAAGCCACAGTGGATAACAAATCGGGGGGTGGTGGTGGTGGTAGTGGTTGTTTTTTTTGAGACAGAGTCCCGCTCTGTCGCCCAGGCTGGAGTGCAGTGGCACAATCTTGGCTCATTGCAACATCTGCCTCCTGGATTCAGGTGATTTTCCTGCCTCGGCACCCCAAGGAGCTGAGATTACAGCCATGCATTATCATGCCTGGCTAATTTTTGTATTTTTAGTAAAGACAGGGTTTCACAATGTTGGCCAGGCTGGTCTCGAACTCCTGACCTCAAGTGTTCCTCCTCAGCCTCCAAATTGCTGGGATTATAGGCATCAGCCACCGCAACCAGCCTAAAATAGGTTTGTTTTTTTTAAAATAATATCCACAAAAGAGAAATTTTCTAGGAAACTATCAAAATTGAGCATTATCAAAATCAACTTTATAAAAAGTTTAAAAGCCCAAATTGGTGAAAAATCATGGAAAAAATCTTAAAAATTATCAATGAATTGCCCTCTGAAAAGAGTCTGAGTAGAGGTAAATTCTCAGGCAGTATTTGAAGCCTCATGCTACAAAACATCACCAAAGAGAATCCATAATAATGTGACTTTTCCAGTTGATAAAAGATCGTATTATTTTACCCTCACAGTCTCAGCCCATCAGGTAGCTTAAAACTGGCATGCATTTGGTTTCTTCAAGTTTGCTCTTTTCAAATATGCCCCTAGTTTTTAAAAAGGATCAACCTTTTTCCTTGGTGTTCTTTTAAAAGTACAATCATTGGAAAAAAATTATCTCCTATTCCCTTCATTTTTAAAATGGATGAGGTGTTTTTATTTTTTGGATAGATGGGAAAGAAGGGAAAGAAACTCTAGAGAAAAAGAGACCAGAGAAAGAGGTAGGACAGAGAGACGCCACGGCGGAAGAGGGGAAGAGCCAAGAACCACCATAAATGGGGCGTTTAATACACTTATTTAATACCCTCTGGGGAATGGGTGGTGGTTCTCTCTGCCAAGAAGCCAAGAGCAATTTAATGAGGGCGAACACTGGGCAAAGCTGGGATTGCGTGCTCATGTACCAGGGACCCCTAGCTTCCAGGTGATTAATGGGCAATGTTGTCTCACATTAACTATCCACAGTTGTAATGTTTGCCATACCAAGGCCCAGAATCTCAGGAAATGCTGGACATCCCAGGAAACACTCTGGAGTGGTTGCTAAACGTTTCCCTGGAGCTTTGGCACATGTAGGCAGACATGTGCACTGGGTGAGCCTCCTCCTCTGCAAAATGAGTTTTCACACAATTGTTACGATCATGACCTACAAGAACATGAGGCTTTGAGTTGGCCCCATTCCTAGGGGAAGACCCAGAAAACAGGAAGAGAGAGAGAAGGGGGAGAAAAATAGAGAGGAGAGATGCTTTGCCAGCACTTTTTTTTTTTTTTAAATCACTCCTAAATGACTCTGGATTTGTGTTTTTCATTCAGGCTGGATGTGCTGAGGCATTTTTATTTTGCTCCATTTCCCTCCCACCCCACCTTCCAAGCAAATTCCATCCCAGCACTGTGGATTTCTGTCTTGCGACCATTATGGAAATCTGGCTTCATTTCTCCTCCTAATTTATGATCTTGTTAACATGCCCGCATGCCAGATGGTCCTGTTCTTCAGGTTGGGAGATAATGAGATAAACAAAAACTGCTGTAAGAAGCAAACAGGGGAAGTTTTTTTTCCTTGAATGGGCCGCTCTTCATTTCTACAAATGTGCTTTGGAGGCCTCTGCCGCAGCTTACTGTGATTCTAAGCAGGCGAGCAACCCTCAATTGTGCTCAAGTGGCTGCCAAGAGGTGAGTGATTTCTTCCCCTTGGCGCTCTGTACTCTGGAATTCTGTCCCTGAAAGAGTTGGGGCTTTGGGCTCACCCCCTCCCCAGCCTGCCACAGAGCCTGTCATTCAAAAAAGCACCATTTGCCCACCACTGTCACCACACTTAACACATTGTACTGTAATGGTTTGTTTTTCTTTTTGCACCATGAGCCCTCTGGGGCCAGAGACCCAGGTCTCTTTGCTCTGAACCACAATGCTAGCACAGGGTTTGGCACGTAGTTGGCAGATATTCAACAAATAGTTATGAAACACCACCACTCTAAATATGCAATGTACTGTGCTAAGGAGAAGGGCAAGGAGTTGAATAAGTAAAATATGGGTCACAGAATGGCACAACCAGCAGAATTCATAAATGGGCAGTCAGAGACTTCAGTCCTGGGTTGGGCTATGCACATTATCCTTAAATATTACCCTTTCTCACCATTGGAGACACCACCCAAGGTAAGACCATAAATAGACACATTGAGGATGAGTTGTCTGTCATTCTTCATCTATCCTGCACCCCAGCATCTGGGCACTAGAAGGAATCTCAAGGGGCCATTTCATCTACTCCCTTTGTGGTCACCAGCTGTCCTCAGACTTTCCCAAGAGGATAGCTATCCAACACCACTGTAGAAGGAGCATGAAATAAATAGGCAGACTGTCACTACTAAGTTTATACTGGGAAACCAACTCACTCAGTACAGTTGGTGTCTAGCCTGAGGGGTCTGTCAACAAGGCCTGTGGGCCACATCCGGTGCCACCTGCTTTCATAAATAACATTTTGTTAGAACACAACCATGTCCATTCAAAAATGTGTGTGTTGTCCACTTGCAGGCTAGAATGGCAAAGTGGAATTATTGCAGCAGAGAACTTACAGTCTAAGATACTTGCGCCTTGGCCCTTTACAGAAAAATGTTTACTGACCCCTGATCTAAGGGAAGCATAGTCATCCCCGTTCACGCACGTGTACAGGCTTGCTTAAGCACAGGAGACCATCACCACGTCCACCGTCAGGAGGCATCAAGAGTCTTGGCACCTGACAGCCCCAAAGAAACTAAGTATCCCAGGTGTTACGAGATTCTCTCCTCCTCCACCAGGCATCCAGGGGAATGGGCCACACAATGTACCACCTAAAGCCTGAAAGTTAGGGTGGAAAGTATCTCTCCATTGTTATTTTTCATTGCTTGCAAAATAAAGTTTCACACTAGCTTGTCATAACTAGCCATAAACCATTCCCAGAGAATGTTGTGGGGTTTGGTTGGGCGGAAAATGGGGACAACGGTCAGGCCCATTGCAGTCTTGTCCTGTCTAGCCATATACCCAGGAAACATCCTGAAAGCATGAAAGACGGCCTCCTGCAGTAATCCACCCCTGAGATTAGGCTCAAGCCAGAGGAATGCACTGATAGAGCTCCAAATAATAGGATTAGCCTCAGCTAGAGTGTACTAATGCCTCTGATTCTTTCAAAGGCTGGAAACATTTCAATTTAGCAATTTGTTAATGCCAGGACCCTTTTGTAAATATCCTCTCCAGTCTGTCAGTCTCTTTTTGAGTTCCAGCTTGGAATGAAATTAGCTTGCATTGCCCCCTCCCGAGAACCTGGAGTCTAGTCTTAGGAACGTGACCCTTCTTGAAGGCAAGGCACTGGTGACAACTCACCTTCAGGCCAGCTTCCCTGAGAGCCATAAAGTGCCTCTCAGTGAAGATTATTAGGAGCCTGGCCAAGTGTTTGCCCAAGTTGCTTGGAAAGGCAGAAACTCATTTAAATCTCATTCAGACTAAAGGTCAAAAGTCTGGGGCTGGGGGGCAGTGGGATGAAGAACCAAGTGTTGTAACACCCGAGGAGCGTTACGTTTCCAATGGAACAAAACTTTCTGACTTGACAGTTTTGTCCAAGGCCAGCGCTGTGAGCCCTCAGCTGTGTGGACAAATAAATAACTGAAAGCCACACAGAGTAGCTGAACAGTGTCTGGGAATTGGCCCTGAAGAAGTCTTGGTGTATACTATTTATAGGCAGGAATTATTGGTCATAGAGTGGTCAGAATCATCACACTCACTGGTATGAAGGGTTCTTCAACCCCGTATTGTTCAACATCCTTGTATTACAGATGAGAAAATGCCGAAGCCCAAAGAGGTGAGATGGCTACCCATAGTCAAGATTAGAATTACTAGTTTCTTGGCCAGGATTTTTGCTGCTTCACTATTCTGCCTACTTATATTACTCTTTCAGCTTCACAATATCAACTCAAACTGGACTAAACAGAAAAAACGCAATATTTTAGTGGAATTTATGGCCTCATTTTACTATAAATGCTTGGGGTACTGGGCTTCAGGCATGGTTAGATCCAGGTGCACAGACGATGTCATTACTGATAGATCTCTGTCCATTTCTTGTTCTGCTTTGTTCTGTGTTGGTGTCCTTATCAGATTCCTCCTCATCCATCTTTCCACATTAGCAACCTCAGCAGGAGTGTGCATCCTTTCCAGTAATTTAGGCAGAAGCCCCAGAGCTAATGCTCATTGATTCTGACGGACTCACCTGAATTACATGCTCATCCCTGAATCTGTTGCTGCAACCTGGAGGATGTGATACTCATGTTCACTTCTGAAGTCACATGACCAGATAATGGCAAATGGCAAAGAAAAATCAGGGTACTATTCCCAGGGGATAAAATGGGAGATGCTAGGGAGTCCATGCTACTCCCTGATGAGTCTGTCTCTGAAGCTGTCTCTTCTCAATTTGGGATATGCCAACTCCTAGTTTGGAGCCTCCCTGTCCAGATTCTCTCTTCTCGGCTTGCCAAGATGTTTTGAAAATCTTTCTGGTCTTCCCCTTCATCACTGTCTAGCCATCCTTCCTCTTTAACTCTGGATTACAGAACCCTTATTTGACTCCTCGAATGATTCCCTTTTTTAAGGGAGAAGACCACTCTAGATTAATGGTCAGCCTCTTAGCCACAGTCCTTCTCGGGGCCCCAATTTTATGAAAATCTTTCTCTTCTGCTTTCATTTTGTTGTCCTTTTGCCATTCTGAGTCCCTTCTTCCCTTTTATCTGTTTTTTTGCAAATCTCCCAATCTAGTCCACTGAGTATCTGGCATGCCCTTTTCTATGAACACTTAACTCTCCCTTGAGTGTCTGGCTTTAGTCTTATTTGCACCCTGTAATATATTAGAGTGCTGAAATATATTTTATGTAATATTACATGGTATCTTATAGTTTGTACCTCATTTGTTCTTTGCATTAATCCTGTGAAGTAGGCAACCGCCCTATTTGCAGAATGAGAAAAACCAACTCAGATAGCATAAGGATAGGAGAGCTGAAGGGTAGGCAGAGAGAAGCAGCAGATCCAGGACCTGAAGGCCAAGGCCAGCATGTTTCTGTTGAAATCACACAGATGTCCAAATGAGAAGCCAAGCTTACCCAAACAGTGATTTTCAACCAGGGACCAGTTTTGTACCCCCAGAAAACCTTTAGCAATGTATGAAGACGTTTTTGATCATCACAACTTGGCAATGATGTCAGTTTACTGGCATCTAGTAGGTAAAAGTCAAGAATGTTGCTAAACACCTACAAAACACAGAGCAATGCACCCCTTCTCCAACCCCAAACACACACAAAAAAAAGAATTATGCAGCCCCAAATGTCAGTACTGCCCAGGTTGGGAAACCCTGCCTTAGGAGGATTCAAAGAATAGGGGTTTCCATCCATAACTCCTAATGGCCTTATTTTCTGTCCTCGGCCACAGGCGAATGAAATCAGTCATTACTATTATTTCCTCTTTTTCAGAAAGAGGCCGGAAATACACAGGCCTAAATACAAGAGTCAGGGGAGAAGGATGCCCATTCTTGCCAGCCTTTCCAAGTTTTCCCATGACCAGAGGATGCCAAGGCCTTGGCCTGCACTCACAGTTCCTGGGTAGAGAGACCTTGTAGATGCATAGAGTGGGGCTGCAGGATACCCAAGAGGGTGGAGGCAAAAGTTGGGGAAGAGGAGCAGAGCAGAGTGGTGAATAATCATGATGGGGGGTGACATAAAGTCCAAGTGCAGACGCTGAGAGGGAGTAAGAGAAGAGGAAAAAGGAAGGGAAAGAAGCGGGGAGCAAGAAGGGTCATGGAGACAAAGGGGACAGAATTCTCCTGCCAGTGAAACAGAAGGTGTTTGGAATGAGAAGAGCATCCCAGGTCACAGAGCAGGGAGGAATGAGGCCTCCCCGCCACCTCTGCAAGCTTCAGGGAGTGCGATTTTAATGTGAGTCTAATTAAGTCAGAAGCAGTTCCCATTATTCACACTCTGCTCCAGTGGTTTCTGAGCCCACATGTGCTACTACGCTCTGGAGCAGCGCAGCTGATGGTAACTGCAGATCCATATTCACTGCAGGAAGGAAAAAGGGCAGGCTGGCTCCCAGCTGTGGTGGTCAGACCTGAGCCAGGGGCCTTCCTTGGTGCTTCTGGTCCTGTTTCCTCCAGATTGTGTATAAAGGAAGGGGTGTATGTGGAGAGGAGTCCCTGTATGGGGCTAAGAGACCCAGGGAGGAATGCTCATCTATAGGAGATCTTGAAGTTTAATGACCTTTTGCCCATCTGACTGATGACTCAATAAAGAGAAAGGGTCTTTCCGGGGGCTTTGTGAGGGCTGCAGCAAGCCCTGTCTGATTGAACAGGGCAAGCACAGATCTAGGAGGAAAATTCAGGGCTCATGCCCACTTGCAGCCTCCCTGACCACAGAAGGAGGAAGTGAGACCCTCCAATAGCCTGAGTGCCTTTGGAGCCCCTTCAGCCCAGGGCAATGTCAGGTTAGGGGCATTGGTCTCCCAGCATCAAGATTCTCTAGAAGAGATCTGGACTAGGGGCCAGGGGAGTGGGGTTCCCATAGGGCAGGCCCAGCTCTGTAACTCACTGGAGGGGAGTCCTATTGTCAACAGAATGGACCAGGAAAGCATTCATGGAAATAATGGCCTAGAGCAGGGATTTTGCCAATAGGAGTTGGATCTTTTGAGGGAAATAATTTTTTTTTTAAGAGACAGAGTTTCTGTCTGTCACTCAGGCTGGAATGCAGTGGGGCCAATTATGGCTCACTGCAGCCTTGTCCAACTCATAGACTCAAGCAATCCTCTTGCCTCAGCTTCCCAAGTAGCTGGGACCACAATGTGTTCACCATGCCAGCTAACTCTTTAAATGTTTGTGGAGATGGGGTCTCACTATGTTGCCCATGCTGGTCTCGAATTCCTGGCCTCAAGCCATCCTCCCACCTCAGCTTCCCAAGCAGCTGTGGAAAGAGTTTCAAGTAAATGGAACTAGGAGGTGTCCCTTTAGATTGGACTATGGGGGAGTAATGGACAAAAGACCAGGAAGAGCCCATCAAGGCCATATGCATAGGGACTTAAATACTAACTTAGAAATTAGAAAATTTGTGCCCAGTGTTGTGCACTGAAAGGGAAGCTGGTGAAGGTTTTTGAAAAGTGAAGTGTGAGGTGATCAGAGTCTTGGGGGGGATGCAGTGGAGGAGGAGTATCCTGCCTCGATCTTTATGTTCTTCTCGAACTTCCCAAGAACACCCAGTCAAAGAAGGATTAGGAGGATGAAGTGCTAAAAGGCCATAGAGGGTTGAGGGTACAGGCTCCAAAATGTTCAGCCTCTTAGTGTTCAATCTAGGCTCAACCGCACCAATAGTTACAACAGCAGCTTTTTTTTTTTTTTTTTTTTTTTTTTTTTTTTTTTTTTTTTTTTTTTTTTTTTTTTTTTT
>NW_016107387.1:2787420-2793401 GCF_001604975.1 Cebus imitator | reverse complement strand
GAAAGCGTTTCACTCTTGTTGCCCAGGCTGAAATGCAATGGTGCGATCTGGGTTCACTGCAACCTCCGCCTCCCAGGTTCAAGTGATTCTCCTGCCTCAGCCTCCCAAGTAGCTGGAATTACAAGCGTGGCATGCCCAACTAATTTTTGTATTTTTAGTAGAGACAAGGTTTCACCATGTGGATCAGGCTGAATGGTCTTGAACTCCTGACCTTGGGTGATCCACCTGCCTCAGCCTCCCAAAGTGGTGAGAGTACAGTACAACAGTTTTAAGGTTAATGAACCCTAACCCTGACTCATAAAAGCTACTATTGCATTGGCCAGCAAGCTACCCAAGCCTTGGTGATTTGGTAGAGAATGGACTGGTTTAGAAATCAGACTGACTTGAGGTTAAGTCCCATCTCTCTCTTTACTTGCAGTGGATATTTACTGTGCGTAAATCATTTAATTTCTCTTAGCCCCCAATTGTATTAATTTTGTCAATCATAAAATTAGGATGATGATGGATTCTTCTCAAGGTTGTTGTAGGGAGTAAATGTATGAAAGTGTCTTACACATCGTGGTACATGGCGAGGGCTCAGTATGTCTCCTCTCTACGCCTTCTCCTTGCACACACTACTGTGTGCATCAAGTGTTAGCATCCTGATGGTAGGATAAGGCAACTGCAGCCTCCTTCCTGAAGCCCACTGCCCTGCATGCACCACTCCTGAACTCAGACCCTAGCACAGGCTCTCTTCATGCACAATTAGTCTTAGGGTTCCCAAGCCCCAATCTCCACTTCTCCCTCTCATCATTTTGCTGGTTTACTGTCCCACACAGTACACTCTCTTCACAGGCTTCTGCTCCCCTCTCCCTCCTCTATCCTGCAGTCTCTCTGTCACACCACCCTGCATCACAGAATCTCAGCATCAATAGCAAGGGAACTTGGAGGTCAGCTATCTCTCACTGGTTGTCTTCTTGCAGGTGGTGAACCATTCCCTGATCCCCCAACACTAACATTTATCCAACTTTTCCATGGAGATAAGGAAGGGTCTGGCTAACATTTTGGCTAATGACTGCTGTGAGTCCACAGGACCATTTATATAGCAGGACCACCTCCTGACAACTGTGGCCACTTAGCCAAATAGGACTCCTGGAAGAAAATAATGCAACTCCTTATTTTTTTTTTTTTTTCTGTTTGAGAGAGAGACTCGCTCTGTTGCCCAGGATTGAGTGCAGTGGCGCCATCTCAGCTCACTACAACATCCACCGCCCAGGTTCAAACAATTCTCCTGCCTCAGCCTCTGGAGTAGCTGGGATTACGGGCGCCTGCCACCATGCCCAGCTGATTTTTGAATTTTTAGTAGAGACGGAGTTTCACCATGTTGGCCAGCCTGGTCTTGAACTCCTGATCTCAAGTGATCCACCCTCCTCAGCCTCCCAAAGTGCTGGGATTATAAGTGTGAGCCACCGTACCCAATCAATAATCCAACTCCTACTTGTTTTTTGATATCATGTGCATGTGCACGCACATGCAAACACACACACACACACACACACACACACACACACGCACACGCCACCACCACCAAAACCTTTGTGAGTCTCCTCTGGATCCATCAGCAGCATTGCCAGGCCCAAGCGGTACCATATGCAAGGCATCAAAGAACGAGAGCCATTACCAGGTTAGGGATTGCCTCAGCAACCTCAGAGACCCTGGGCTTCTCTTCTAACTCTGCAGAGCCAACAAGGACAGGGGTCTCCTTGGAAACCCTGGCTTTTTGACTCCTGTCAGATGGATAGGATAGGAAAGGAAATGTTTTGTGTACAATTTGTACACATACAAAGTCATTTTAAAATGAATCCCTAACTGAATTCTGTTCTCCCTTGTATTTTTTTCTACTTGTTCTTTTTTTATATACTAATTTTTCATTTGAGTCAAAAATTATTTCACTGGAGAGGTGGTGATTAAATCTGATAATTAGGAGAAATACCAATTAAGTCAGGCTCTGCAAGCATAAGGCAGTCCTCATTCACATTGTTATTTGAGACTGTGGCTCAGCAGGGCGCTTCTGTGTCTTCCCAGCAGGCTCTCAGTCCATATGCTCAGCAGGACTCAGGGACTTATCTCAGGCAGAGCCAAACAGGAGCAGAGAGTTTTCCTCCCCACCCCAGCTTCCCTGGTAGCCCCCTCATCCCTGCCACCCTCTTCATATTTCATTAGCGTCCCCTGCCTTAAAGGCCCTCATCGGCCCATGCTCCCCTCTGCATTTCCTGCCTTGCCCATCTGCTGTTAGTGTCCTTGGCCCAGACCTTTTCCCACATGTGGCTTGCTGCCTGAACCTCGCCCTCCATTCCCTGGTCTCCGTTTTCTGAATTGTTGGTTACTTATCAGCTAGGGTGTTCACAGGTGTCATATGCTATTATATTAGCTAAAAGTGAAAGTCTTCCCAATGCACAGCCTCTGCACTCCCACAGAACTTCCAGTGAACAGGGAACCTAAGAAAGAAATTCTGAAAACAGTTTCACCAAGTCTAGGGCCCTCTTGCATTAGAATTCCCAGGGTTAATTGCCCTAAATAATGAGTTTATGTGGAAGAGAGTGAACACATATAACTGATGAAAGATAGGGCTTGAAAATTAGGGTGGAGTCATCAGGGGAAAGCTCTCAGCTGCCAGGCTGAGGAGTTTCTACTTATTTTGGAAGGAAACAGGGATCCCTGGAGGGAAATGGACAAAGCTAGCCAGGTGATGGGTTCATCCGTAGTGCCAGGCTCAGTTCCTCAGGCGAGGCGGTTCTCAGGGTGGCTGTGCATTAGAATCGCCTGGGAAGCTTTTAAAACTCAGTTCCCAGATTGAAGCCTGGACCAATTAAATCAAAATGTCTTGAATCGGGAGCCAGCTATTAATATTGTTCAAACTGCCCATCACAGTACAGCCAAAGAGGACCACAAGCCTGATGAGAATAGCTTCTGATGAGAATGGCCGGCCATTCTACATTTGCCCAGTCATGTGGGGTTTCCTGAGACATGGGACTGTCAGGGCAAAAACTAGGAAAAGCCTGAGTGAGGTGGAATAATTTGGTCATCCTGCCCCAGTTGACTTCTCAGAGCTCTATCTGGGAGAGACCCAAACCTCAGGGTAAAGCGTCTTGCCCACTGCCAACTCTTTGGTGTGTATACTTCAAACAGCATGAGCTCTAGAGTGGGAGAGACCCAGGCTCCACTACACGGCTGCTGTGTGACTTCGGGCAAGCTGACTGCTCCACCTAGCACTTCCCTGATTTTTCTTACCTTTCCTGGGGTTCACAGACTAAGTTGCATTTGTGGGCTATGTTCTCTAGCACAGGGGCCAGATTAAAACAAGTCCACAGACACCAAAAAACTAGGGACACTGGACAGGTGATCATAGACGGACAGGAGCTACGGGAGAAGGAGAAGAGAGGAGGACGGCCCATGCAGAGGGGCACGGCTGGCCCAGGTGTACTCTGAGCCCACATATGCTCCTTCTTCTGTTCGTTGCCATGCTGGCTGGCAGAATTTTGCAAAGAGAAGCCCTGTGTCCAGGGTTTCTTTCAGGGTTCCTCTTAGGGCAGCTGCCTACCTGTCCATCCCCCAGGTATGTCCCAGCCTGGCAGTGGCATGAAAACAGTCAGACTGCAAGGATGCAAGGCATCTTCCTGCTGTTCCTGACACAAGGCCGGCCACCCTGCCATCCCTCTGAAAACTAAGTGGGCGTGCTGGCTCATATATTATGGGCTAACATTCTCTAGGTCCCCTTAGTTTCAAACCATCAGGGGGTTGATTTATCTATGGAATGTGTAACAGTTGGGCTGTTTTGGCTGCAGGCCAGACTTTTAAATCACACAGTTAGAAGCTGAGGAAAAGAAATGTCAATTATCAAGGCTGTCTGCATCTGGAGAAGTCCCAAAATGACCTCTCACAGAGCAGCTCTTTCTTGTCTGACCCATCCTTCTACCCATCCATCCATCCATCCATCCATTATACAACAGATTATTGACGGCCTACTATGTACCAGAAACAATACAGTGCCTGCTGTCTTGGTACCCAGAGTCTACTTGCAACTACACTTGAGATTTGCCAGGTGTAATCTCAAACAAACGGGGCTCCCCATTAGTCAAACAAGGGTGTCCAACCTGGTAAGATTTCTGGGTCTACAGGAGGGTGTTCATTCTCTCAGACTGTTTTCTTCCAACCAATTTTCTGCCTCCCATAATTTCTTTAACACCATTCACCCACCACAGGTGAGACTTCAAAGCAAACTCTCCAAGTGTTGCCATCTTGATTAAGAGTTACTGTAGGCTAAAAAATAACACGATGGGCCGAAAGAGATTTTAGAAACTGCAAAGCTTAGGGTTTACACACTCAAATATCTACAAGGGCTAGGCATAGAAGATAGAAGAGGGGGCTGGGTGTGGTGGCTCACACCTGTAATCCCAGCACTTTGGGAGGCTGAGGAGGGTGAACCACGAAGTCGGGAATTTGATACCAGCCTGACCAACATGGTGAAACCCTGTCTCTGCTAAAAACACCAAAAAATTAGCTGGGTATGGTGGCAGGTGCCTGTAATCCCAGCTACTCAGGAGGCTGATGCAGGAGCATCACTTGAACCTGGGAGGTGGAGGTTGCAGTGAGCCGAGATCATGCCACTGCTCTGTAGCCTGAGCTACAGAGCAAGACTTCATCTTAAAAAAAAAGAGAGAGAGAGAGAGAGAGAAAGACGGAAAGTAAAGAGTTACATCAAAAGACTAGGATCTAGTGTTCAATGGTAGAGTGGGGCAACTATAGTTAATAATTTGTTATATAGTTCAGCATAGCTGGAGGAGAGGAATTAGAATGTTCCCAGCATTAAAAGGGCTGAATGTTTAAGGGGATAGACAACCCAATTGGCCTGGTTTGATCGTTACACATTATGTGCATGTATCCAAATAGCACATGTAACCCTCAAATATGGGCAACTGTTATATATTGATAAACAATAATAATAAAAAGAAGAGAAGTAAAGAGAGGAGAAGAACGGGGCGGGGAGGAGAAGAAGGGAAGGGCTTGCACTATGGAGCCAGGGAGACCGGGCTGGACTTACTGCTCAACCATGTAATAAAAGCTGTGGCCTCTTTGGAGCTACTATTCCTCTGTGAGCCTGTATCCCCATAATTATGAAGGATTTGCTTGATGATTTAGTGAGGTGATGGACAGAAAGTGCTTGGCACACCGTGCCTGGCATAGAGTCCTCATTCAGTAAATGTTTGTTATTGCTACTTTATTGTCATTATTATTATGAAAATGGAAAGAGGGAGGCACAGGTGGAAGCTGCAGTCACACCTCCTTACTGTGACAAGTGCACCCTGTGAGCCTCCAGAGGTTGGGCTGGGGTGCACCGTCAGCATGTGGACTGGCTTCTAAAGATGCATGATTCGCACCCAGCCCACTGAAGCTTATCTTCTGAAAAGAAGAGCAAGGATGCAAGCCCTAGGGCTATCTGGAGCAGAAAGTTCACCAGGACCAGAATTCAGTGAATCATGGAATTGGGAGAGACAAGGTCCAACATTGAGATGAGGTGGTGGCAGTGGCACTGCTGTCCAAGAAGCTTCAGCCCTCCTCATGCAAGGCGAGCACTGGGCAAAATGGGGCCACTTGGGGATGGGGACTATAAAGGACCATTATCCCCTCTCTCAGGACATTTTATCCCCTGAACCATCTCTTCATGTAACCCCACAAACACACATACAACCTCTGCTTTCTTACCCCACCTATTCCAGCTAAGTCTCCCATCTTAAGCCAGTGACAGGCTCCAAATATCTCTCTTCCTTAGCAAAACAACTCTCAGCTAGTTAGCACTTTAGAATAGGCTACTTTATGCTAAGGTGTTAATGGATACTAAGACTTCACGTATACTCGTTGAGTTCTTTAATAGGGGAGTAATGCTTTACATCAGTCCCTCTTTGTCATTTTTTATTTAAGTAATTTAAAATCTATTCCTTTTC
>NW_016107387.1:2775081-2787383 GCF_001604975.1 Cebus imitator | reverse complement strand
CTTGAGACACTCTTGCTCTGTTGCCCAGGCTGGACTGCAGTGGCACAATCTTGGCTCACTGTAACCTCCACCTTCCAGGTTCAAGTGAATCTCCTGCCTCAGCCACCCAAGTGGCTAAGATTACAGCTGTGTGCCACCATGCCTGGCTAATTTTTGTATTCTTAGCAGAGATGGGGTTTCACCTTCTTACCCAGGCTGATCTCAAATTCCTGGCCTCAAGTGATCCACCCACCTCGGCCTCCCAAAGTGCTGGGATTACAGGTGTGAGCCACCATGCCTGGCCTAGTCCCTCTTAAATAATGGCTGTGAGCATCAGCCTGTGGAGCCTGAGACCAACGCAGACAGTTGGGCAGGGTAGCCCAGGCAGAGGCCAGAGATAAGAAAATACATGGAGTGGAGAGAAATCAGACGGGTACACCCTGGCCATATGTATGTGCTCTTCCCCTCCTGCTCTCCATCCTCAGTCCCAGACTGCATTCTGATGTGGCCCAGCAGCCCCTTCTGACTTCCAGGAGGTATCAGAAGAGGCAGTTTGGAAAAGCAGCCTCGTTGTGCCCCAGAAGGTTTAGAGATGGAAGCCAGATTATGAGGTTGCCCAACTCCCAGGATGCCCTTCCTATTGTAGTCTCTGTGAATGGAGCCACCCACCTGCAATAGTGCTGTGTGTGGTTCATGTACTCATATACAGCTGCCCTGGATGCAAGGGGTCTTGGAATATTGGTCAACTTCTCAATTTTGTAGGTAAGGAAACTGAGGCACAGAAGTGAACTGACTTGCTCAAGTTTCCATGGTAGTGTCAAGTGGGGACCTCCAGGCCAGGCCACATTTTAAACCATAGTTTTCCTGGTTTGTTCAAAAGGCCAAAATACATCCATAGAGAAAGCAGTCTGCGCTGGTAAATATGGTAGCCACTAGGCATGTGTGGCTGTTTAAAATTATTCTAATGAAATCAAATTAAAAATTCATTTTCTGAGTGGCACCAGCCACATTTTGAGTGGTCAGTAGCTACATGTGGCTAGTGGCTGCTGTGTTGCAATTTCCATCATCTCAGAAAGTGCTACTGGACACAGCTGGATTATGGATTGTACTTGGGTCTACAGGGAAATGGGGACAAGGCAGAAAGGGATTTTTTTCCCCAGGCACAGTGTGCCAGGTACTGTGGTAAGCACCTGGCATGGATGACCCCATTCAGTCTTTAGTCCCATCTGACACATGAAACTGCAGCTCAGCAAAGCTAGGCCACTTGCCACGATCAGATAGCCTGTAAGTGGACTTGAACTCAGGTCTGTTTGACTTCAGAAGCCAGGTGCTTAATTATTAATCTGTACTGCTTCCAACAATTTTTTTCTTTTTTTTTTTTTCTTTTTTTCTTTTTTTGAGATGCAGTTTCGCTCTTGCTGTCCAGGCTGGAATGCAGTGGCACAATCTTGGCTCACTGCAACCTCTGCCTCCGAGGTCCGAGCGATTCTCCAGCCTTACCTCCTGAGTAGCTGGGATTACAGGCATCCGCCACCATACTCGGCTAATTTTGTATTTTTATTAGAGATGGGGTTTCACCATGTTGGCCAGGCTGGTCAAAAACGCCTGATCTCAGGCGATCTCCCTGCCTCAGCCTCTCATAGAGCTGGGATTACAGGCGTCCAACAAATTTTTAAAAGCATACAGACAAAAGTGCTGCTAGAAAGCCAAGCAAACAGATGCTATTTTCAAGACAACAAAGGTCATGAAGCGGCTAAAACCAATTAGAGGAATTAAGGATGATTTTTTAGTAGAAGAAAAGACCAAGGCATGACTTAATCCAATTTCTAGGAATGGGAGCCTGCTGTGCAGGCAGTTAGGCCTCCATAGGTGCTAGAGACCAGCAGTGGAAAAAGACATGGAGGAATGAGAATTCAGATGGCCACAAAGTGGTGCTTCTTGAGCATTGGGCAATGGAGAAAACTTGGAGGGGTGTGGGGGAGGAGCACTGCCACCTAGAGATATTCAAAGAAAAAGAGCCTCCCATGATTCACCCTCCAAGGTGTCAGTGGTACCCTGCCTGCAGATAGACAAGGACAAGAGAGCTCTTGTTCCCTCTCCTAATAGTGGAAAAGGAAGGGAAAGGAAAGGGCAGGAGAGATAGACAGAGATGTTGGAGGAATTACTGTGTCCTCTGGCAAATGCTTTGCTAGAAAGCAGACAATTCCTTGTTAGCAAATCCCTTTGTTTTTCCCCTTTTCTGCTTTGGGTTTGTTTGAGGTTCCTCTACTTGGGCCTCAGGAACAAAGAAAAAGGCTGAAATGTTTGGAACCTCAGACCCACAAAAATTCAGTCTAACCACACGGCCATATACCATTGCAGAAGGTTAAGACTGAAAACGGCTCCTGTTTGCCAGGCCCTGGCTTGGAGTTCTGGGGCTTACAAAACAAATGCAATGCCATGCATTAGATTACTCCTGTATGCAGTAGTTTGCTCCTGATCCTCAGAAGTCTGCCATGAACAGAACACTAGGCAGCCTTTTTGGATGGGTTTGGGCACAGAGCAGGTCTCAAGGTGTCTGATTCCTGAATTTCCGGGCCGGGTCTTTGGGGATTATTGTGGGGTATGGGTAGAGGGATGGTTGGAAAGCTGGATTACGTTTGATCAATCATTTCCTTTTTCTTTTATTTCTCCTTCAGAAAAAGGTGCTATTAAAACTCACCTGAATTTCCCTCTGTAAGAGCTGGAAGGGTTCTAGAGGTCATCTAATCCTCAGATTACAGATGAAGAAACAGCCCCAGAGAGGTTAAGTGACTTGGCTGAGATCGCTGAGCTAGCTGATTGCAGAGCCAGGGATAGAACACAAGGCTGACAGCACGGAGGCTTTGAAGGCAGTTCTTACCGTGCAGGGGTGACGTCCTTTGCCTATTATCCGCCTTTGAAAACTTAGCCACCAAATATAACTTAAACAAAGCAAACACAGGCTCCCGTTTGGTCATTTCCAATCTCTGGATATTTCCAGCAAGGCTGGAGAGTTAAGGTGGGGGTGGAGCTGAGGATCTGGACAGAGCCCAGCCCGGCCACAGAGAAGGGCTTTGGATGGTCTTGATGTCACTAAGATTCTTGGAAAATGCTGTCCCATTGTCCATACTGACTCCTGCTGATTGTTCCCACTTCTCAGCCTGACAGTTGGTTTTCCTCCCCTCTTTATCTTTGCGGTCACTGCTGGCTTCGTCCCTGCCCTCAGAGCCCAGCCTCAGAGACCGTTTTAAAAAGCTCTTTGAGGTTCTTTAGACCTTTTGCCCCTTAGAGATATAATAAGGCTTTGTATATTGTTGTTGTCAAATGTAACCCAAATGGCTGGATTTTCATGGATGATGTTTATCAACTGACATCTGCTCTCTGTATCCTATGCTGTTTCATATAGGAATGTATACCAGATGTAGCCAGCACTCCTGTGGCTGTTGTCTGTATTGTATGTGTATTTGTATGCTCTGTCAGTCTCTCTGTACTCCTTCTGTATGTACAAGTATGTTAATGTGCATGCTCTCTGCAGCCTTGTGCTGTCTGTCTCTGTGTGTATTTAACCTTGTACCAATGTTCACAATGTAATAAAAGCAGAACTAAAAGAACACAACGCCTTCTGGCGATTTTTAAACTTAGGGGAGATGCTCACTTATCTGGGATGGATGCAGGAATTATTACCAAAAAGCAGTGGGTTGTATAAAATGATTTCTTGATGACCTTGGAAGGGTCCCTGAGTCCTCTGGCCCTCTGCTGAGGGTAGGCAGGTAAGAAAGTGCTTATATATGAAGAGGAAGAGGGAAGACTGGCTTCATGGGCTTTGCAGGTGAATCAGCGTGTTCTGCATAAAATCTCAAAGTGCAGAATAGAAATTAAACAGCTTTTAGCAAACTGTTCCTTAGTATCAGTGAAAGCTCCATGTCCCCAATCTTTGCTAAACTTTTAAACCACTCTGCAAAATTTCACCTTGAGAAGTGCTCTTTTGTCATGAGGAGGAGGTGGGGCATCCCTCCCATGTTGCCCTTTCTGTCCTGATCACAGGAGCCCAGGAAACGGAACTCATTTAGGAGAGACCTGTCTCAAGATTTTGACACAATCCTATTGTTAAGGAGTGAAACCAGCATTCCTGGCCTTGGCCAGAGAATGGAAGGCACAGAGGAGGAAAATATCTCCTAAATCACATGGATGAGTCCAAGTAGAAAAGAAGTGAGGGTACGGCAAGAAAAGGGAATTGAAAGTTTATTTACAGCTTAATCCAAGGACCTCATAGGTTATAGTGGGATGGAACATCAGGGTCAACTCAGCAGGGGATACCATGAATAATACACTGATGGGAGAAGGGAAAGGACACTCCCTCAGATTCCTCAGGGGAAGGAAACTTATTCTAAGGAGCTGGAGATGTTACGATTGAAAAGGAGCTTCGGGTCTCAGGTATGTAATACCATTAGCCCTTACCAAGGGCCAGAAAACCTATATAAAAGAGGTAGGCACAGCACCTGTGTCCCAAGAGGCAACTGGGGCTTCATGAAGATGTTCAGTCACTACGAGTCTAACACTGCTATGGAGCTGTTCTTGTCCTTACTGGCCAGTTCCCATCTGGGATTCCTGAGACTGAACTTCCAAATATCCTATTTAACTGAGACTTGAATGGTTTTGCAACACCTCATTATTCAGAGGCTGGAACTACCTGGCCAGGACCAGATAGTGTCCAGATACTGTCTTTTTATTCTGTTGTGAGAAAAGTTCGAGTACTTTCAGAGAGTACAGGGATCACTGTCTCTCTCCTTTCTTTTCCAAAAGGGAGTTTATAATTATTACCTCTCCTCCAAGTAGGAGGTGGAAGTGTGGCTTATCTCCTGGGATTCTGGGTTCACACACTAGAGTCATTTGGAGAAGTTCTTGCCAGGAGCATACTTCTTGGACTTTATTGAGTTCATGGATGGGTTCCAGAAATGGAAATTTTCCTGTCTGTTAACCTTGTAGGGATAGAGGTGGAGTGGGATGTAGCTGTGTGGACTGCAGAATCATGCTTTAGTGCAGGAAAATCCCTCAGTGCCTTTCTGTTCTTTCCTAAGAACCTACCTACTCTAAGTCTGGCTACCTTAAACATAGTCTAGAACACACTGAAAACACTGTTCTGGGAACCAGTCCTTTCCTTCATGAAGACGCTGGTCAGTAACTCCCAGAGCTTTGAAATGGATGGCAGTGCAGTGGAATGAACAGAGGCTGAACCGTGAGTTCTGACTCACGGTAACTGGGTTCACTAATGGCTATCTCACTTTTATAAAATTAAGTCCCAGATGCATCCTAAAAACATTTTCAACTAGAAGCTGCTATTCATTTAAACAAAACTGAGTACCTTCTTTGTGAACCTATGTGCTTGGTGCTATGAGAAGCCAGAGAACCAAAAACAGTAGGAAAAAACTCTGCCACTCAAAGGTGATGCAAAAGGAAATGGAGAAGAAAGGCATATACTATATAGCACAAGGCAGCCCATGATACATATTGGAATAGCAGTACAATCTAAGGACAGTGGAGAACTCAGGAAAGGAGGGGCTTATTCAAGGTACAGTGATCCAGGAAAGCTTCCTGGATGAGGGTGGATTGCAGGAAGGATAATGGCTCTCTCCAGTGCTTCCTGACCAAAGACCCATGGCTTAAAAGATGTTTTGAGCAAACACAGTAGAATGAAGAAAGAAGAAGGTGGAGGGAGTATTCATGGAGCTTGAGATATGATAATAGAATTAGGAAGAGAGTTTGGTTCTTAATTTGTAGTTAAGATATAGCAATTGACCACTCCTAATATAGATTTCCACTAAAATAGGAGATAGGGAACAATGCATATCCATGGGATTATGTTCTCAAGTGAAACGCTGATATTCATGAAGCTGATGAAAATTTATTCTTTGAGTGGCAAACCCTTGAGAAGATGGTCAGAGCATTCTCTTCCCCTCCCCAACATATCTGCACCTGCACCTTTCTTCCTTTCACTTTCCGGCTGTCCTGCATCTATTCTTCTTTTGCCTCTGTCTCTTTTACTTCCCCTCTTTCTCTCTTTCTCTATCTCTCTCTCTCTCTCTCTCTCTCTCTCTCTCTCTCTCTCTCTCGTCTTCCCCTTTCTTAATTACTGTCTGCAATTACTTTGAGGAGATGACATAGAATAGCAAAAAGAGTTTTCAATTCAGTTTGAATGACCTTGGGTATCACATACAAGTATTTTAACATTAGACAAATCCTGTGTCATGGTCTTTTTTCTCCATCAAAAAATAGAAATATCTTCCTTGTTTGCCCTAACCCCACGAAACCCATCAGTTATAATCAATCATATGAGAATTGACAGAGGATTGAGCTCCATGAAGTTGAGTTGTGTACTGACCCATGCTATTAGGATGAGGTCCAGCAGCTGCACTCAACTAGACCCCTAGGATAATTCTCAGCCCAGAGGAGCACAAATTTGGGGTGGAACATTTAACTGGGAGCTTCTGGACTGGTTACTACCTGAAAAAGCAGTGATTTCATGCCACACAAAGTGTGTAGCTCCTGTGAGCTTTTTATAAATGAGCTTTAAACTTGAATCGGGCCCTTTAATGCCCACTCACACTTCCGGTTTTACAAAACAAAGTTCAGGACCTAGGACAGCACCATCACCCCACCTGACCCCCAGGCTATTATGTAGGGAAAGTGACAGGAAGTAACACCAGTGTGACTCAGGCTGGGCATAGGTAGAGAGGAGAAACAGAGTCACAGTTAAGGCTGCCTGCTGGTGAAGAGATGATCTTAGAGGCGCATCAAGGCCACATAGTTCAACAGTCAAGTGCGGAGGTTTATGTCTTTACCCTGCCACTCACTAACTATGCATCTTCAGAGAGTTACTTGGCCTCTCCTATCTCATAAAGAGTCAATGTGTATAAAATACCTTGTAGTATAAATTGCTCCATTAACATTGGTTTTCAGAATTTTCAGTATTATTGAAGTAAGGTGAATTGGACAGGCAGGCTGGGGAACAGAATGTCTATCTTTTCCTTACGAGGAGCACATAAGACCTGCCACCCAGGTCAAGCCTAGGCTTTCTTGCCTCAGTGATGTATGGAGCAGAGCACCTCCCCACCCTCCACCCCACCCACCTTCTGCTTCGGCTTTCTTCTCCAACCAGCCTCTGAGCGTCTCTTCCCATCCCTCATGAACTGGTATATCTCCATCTGCACTGCCTTGTGCAATAAGAGATGTCTTATGTTTCCTACCTGCTGAGGAAAGTAACCCATTGTCTTACTTTTCCACCCTCCATTAAACAGATGTATCCTCCCCTTTTGTCTTCCCATGGATCTCTGAGAAGTGATGCTCTCCTACAGTCCAGAAGAGGCCTTCCCACCTCTCCAACACTTTTACTGGAGAAGAGCATTTGGAGCAAGTGAGTGTAGTGAAAATCTGCCTGCTGCTCACTGACACCCTGACTTCAACATCATCGTCTTCCTGTGTCTCTTGGCAGTAACTTGAAAGTACATCTCTCCTTTGAAACAATAAGATTATTTCATTTCTGATCTTTAGCACTCCCTCTGATTGCATAACATCCTTATCCTTTGTGTATTCCTCCTTGAAACATCTGTTCAAATTCCATTTAGTGTGAGACTGGTGAGCTTAAGACATATGTCCCCTCCCACACACAGGAGACAAGGGGCCAAAGGAAGTGAGTTAGCCCAATGACTCTAGTGCTAACCACTAGCCAGTTGCCTACATTTCCACCATCAGGGAACTACTTTTGGACACACCAAGGACTGTCTCTAAGCCTTCTGGTAAAGCAGCTCTATTCTTCTCCACTCCAAGATTTTGGAGGCATCAAGCTTGGTGCAGTGAGAAAACCCTGGACTGGAAGTCAAGGTCTGATTCAAACTCTTGCTTTGAAATCTACTAGCTGTGTGACTGTCTTCGTCCACTTGTGATGCTGTTACAAAATGCCATAGTCTGGGTAATTTACACAGAACACAGATTTACTTCTCATAGTTCTGGAATTTGGAAGTCCAAGATCAAGGCACCAGCATCTGGTGTCTGGTGAGGGCTACACTTCACATGGCAGAAGATGGAAAGGTAAAAAGGGACAACTCCCAATGTCTAGCCCCTTTATAAGGGCACCTAATCCCATTCATCGAAGAGGAGCGCTCATAGCCTAATCACCTCTTAAAGGACCTACCTCTTCAGACTATCATATTGGCCACTCTTGGATTTCAGTGGGGACACATTTAAACCTTAGCAAGTACTCTGTCAAATGCCTGAACCTCTCGGAGGCTCATCTCCCACATATTTTAAGAAACAGAGTTTAGACCTGAAGGCCTGTAAGGCCCAGGAAGCCGTGGCCAAGTCCTCAAGTTCATCCGTGGTTGAATCAGCACCTATGGGCCTTCCTACTTCTTCCCTGCCACTTTCCCAGGTCATTTCTCCTGGGGGTGCCCACGGGTGGATGCTGCATGCAATATAGCAGACAGAGGCAAGAAGGCCATCTCCTTCTCTGCCTCCTTCCTTGGCTATAAAGTCTTGTGGCTTCCTTTTATTCATCTAGCAAATATTTATGATGTTAGTGACTCTGTACCAGGCACTCCTTTAGGTACTAGGATTATAAGCAGTGAACAAGACAAACACGGTCCCTCTGTCCAAGAAGGTATCTTCCAGAGGCAACCAATGAGCAAACACACAAATAAGAAAGATACAAGTTGTGATGCAGGCCACAGAACAATAGGACACAAAAAATGGATATGGCACACACTTGAGTCAGAGAGTCAGAGAAACCCTCCTTAGGAAGAAAAACAGGTGTGACAAGAGTTTGTATCTGAGTGACATAATAGCACCAGCTTATTATAAAATCCTCCCAGCAATGTTTGACTGCATAAAGCATGGATGGGCTCTCAGGACCGTCAGGCGGAGGGAATTCAGGCTTCATGCCTGCACAACCTTAGTTTCTTGAATAGTCCAGGTGAAAGAAGTGTTGGAAGGTCCAACCCTCCATCTCCTGGTTTAGGCCAACCCTGGGCATGGGCAGAAGTTGCTTCTCAGCCACTGTTGGAACCCCCTCCTTAGATTTTATTCACAAGCCCATTAGCAATCTTGGAGAACACAGTCTGAGGGGATCCACTCTAAAAGTGCCCATTCATGGTCAACGACAGCATCACACATGGTCCTTTCTACCCACACAGGGCTTTACCACTTACGAAGCACTTTCTATTATTTCAATTGAGGCTCAGCACAACTGTATGAAGCAGGAAGGAAACTGAGCTTCAGAGAGCTGGAGGAAATGCCTGAGGTCACCTCCCTTCTTGGTGGTGTAACCAGCACAAGCACTTTCCATGAACTGGTGAGAGCTGTTTGCTGGATACTCAGAGACATCTTTTGGCAGCTGCAGCCTCAACCTCTGAACCTCCTTTGCCTCCCAACCTCTCCAAATCTCCCATCCTAACATAAAGTCATTTGAGCTGCCTAAAAGACTAGAGCAAATGAATTAACCTCTGCAACAGCAAGAAACACAAGGCTAGACTTTCCTCAGAGGAAAGTCTGAGTGAGTTGGCAGTGTCCCACTCTGAGACAGAAGAGAGAAAGCCAACTAAGGTGGCAGAGGGCAGGATGAGGAGAGATGTTTGACTTCTTAATACTCTATTATACTAGTGTGCTTTGTGCACCTTTCCCTAAAAGGAGGAACATCTGTGGTCTTACTGACCACTTGCACCTTGGGGAAGAGAGGTTTTGGAAACGTGGGTCCAAAAGAAAGAAGCAGACTCAAGGTGGAAGATGGGAGAGGCGAGAAGGCAAACCTGTAAGGAGCTATAAAGGCATCTAAAGGGGAAACTCAGGAAGAAAGCACACACTTGCCTACAGCATTACACAGAGCTGGATTCTTGAGAGACAGCAGTAACTTGGTATTGTCCCTTCTTCTTGGTGGTCCCAGCCTGGAGAGTCTTTTCCCTTGGATATATTACTCACTGACCCCTTCCCAAAGCTCACTCCTCTCATTCTTCCGTGATATCACAGATGACATGTCACTTTCTTCAGGGAGCCTTCCGTGATGCCTAACTTCCAAAAGGTCTGTGTTCCCACAGTGCTCCACAGCAGAGCCACCATGTCCTTACTGTCTACCAAATAAACTGAGTGTGTGAGTGGTCGGTGAGTCCTGGGTATGGGGAAAAGAGCATTAGCCTGTGTCACTGCTTCAGTTAAAGGCCTTTCCAAGTTGGACAAGGATTTCCACCATTGTAAAATGTAGGAACAGCCACCAATGGAGTTTGCCAAGTGATGGAGTTGTCCCACACTCAAGAAAATATTCACACCCCTAGACTGTCTAGGTAGTGCTTAAGCCACAAACCCTGGGATCTGTTTGAAAGGTGAGTAAAAATCCTTGTTCTATCTGGTTCCTATGCAAAGGTTCACAATATGCCCTACTGTGGCAATCTTTTTTCCTGTCTATGGCATGGTAGAAACAGCACAGACATTTGAAAGAATGAATTTCAAGCCAAGTTTCACCACTTACCAGTTGTCTTGGATTTTGGTAAATAACATCAGTCTCTGAATCAGATGCAGATAATACCATGTAACCAGCAGTATGTTACAATTAACAGAGCTCAGTGCCTGGCCCATAAAAATGTATCACTAAGTGGTAGGCATTAGTATTCTTGTTAGTGGAGTATCATTGGTAGCTAAGAATCCAGACTCTCAAACCCTGGAGTCAGCCTCGGTTCAGACTACAGTTCTGCCATCTTCTAGATGTATCACCCCAGATAAAGCTGTTTTCCTGCCCTGTGGCTCAGTGTTCTCTTCTGTTAAATGGAGCTAGGAAGAGGACCCATCTCATAAAGTTGTGACTATGAAATGAGATGGCATATGAACAGGGCTTAGAAACATGTCTGGTTCACATGGAATATTATGCAGCCATAAAAAAGAATGAGATCATGTCCTTTGCAGGGACATGGATGAAGCTGGAAGCCATCATTCTCAGCAAACGAACACAGGAACAGAAAACCAAATGCCACATGTTCTCACTCATAAGTGGGAGCTGAACGATGAGAACACATGGACACAGGGAGGGGAACATCACACACTGGGGCCTGTCAGGGGGCAGAGGGGTAAGAGGAAGGAGAGCATTAGGACAAATATCTAATGCATTCAGGGCTTAAAACCTAGATAATGGGTTGACAGGTGCAGCAAACCACCATGGCACATGTATACCTGTGTAACAAACCTGCCCATTCTGCACGTGTATCCCATAACTTAAAGAAAAAGTTTTAAAAACAAATAAGTAAATTACTTTAGGCTCCCCCACCAAAAAAAGTAGAAAAACATAAAAATGTTCATCAATTGATGAATAGAGAAAATGTGGTATACACCCTCCCAAAAAATGCCTGGTTAAGTTAGTACTATCATGCTTGCTACTATCAATCCTTAATGTTACCTAAATTTTCAAAGCTATATAAAATTAAGTTGTAAAAAAGCAAAATTATCATAGCACTTTCATCTTCTGCATAACTCCCTCATTGATTGCAAATCAGTAAACCCACTCTAGCACGTTCCTTCTGTGTGCAAAGCACTATGCAGCTGGTGAAGGAGATAAATGAAGTTCCTGCGTTAGAGAAGACAGTTATCTGGAGTCTGGGTTAGACACACCTGACACATGGCTGCTAACAGCCAGCCCAGCCCTGGATGTGCAGACAAGCCAGAGGCATGGGGGACGGAGACTTGGGCGTGTGGTCAAAGGGCATTGGGCCAAGATTCAAGAGACTCAGATTCTAGTGCCACTTTTCCAGCTCACTGAGCAAATTACCTCACCACTGTGACCCAATAAATCTGATTCCCAAGGCCCCCTCTTCCAATTTGAACATTCAGGAGATTTCTGAAGTACAATTTAATGTTGCACCCTTTGTTTTTAAAGAAAATTGTTTTCAAAAATCACTTCCTTGAATGAGGTTTTGATGACCTGCGTAATTTTTTAAACGACATTATCTACACATAAAGCATCTTTATGCCTGGAGGAATGTGCCTGTGCAGGTGAATCTGTTTGCCTTTCCTTTCAGGAAAATGAAAACAGTCTCCCCTCCTGTGATTCTTTTTTGCCTTAGCTCCCAGGACAGGACACTTACAGACAAGGGCACCACCCAGTTACTGTCAATTAATCTGCTCAACTCACACACCCAGAAACAGCTCATTCTTCCACTTTCTGTAGTGAATCCCGTTCTCTGTTCACTTGCACATATCACTTTGCAACTGTATGTTTACTCCTCTCGAGTCAAAACAAATCAAACTTTTGAAATTGTATTTGAAATTGAAAAAAAAGTCAGTTTAATTATTAA
>NW_016107387.1:2745300-2774910 GCF_001604975.1 Cebus imitator | reverse complement strand
TAGTAGAGACAGGGTTTCACTATGTTGGCCAGGTTGGTCTCAAACTCCTGATCTAGTGATCCACCTGCCTCAGCCTCCCAAAGTGCTGGGATTATGGGCATGAGCCACTGGGCCAGCCCAATTTTTCAATTATAAATAACTTTGTATCACTGCCACCAAACAAGCAGGTTGTAGACAAATTAGAAAATGTAAATTAGCCAAGACAGCAAGTAAAAATGTCAATAATCCTACCACTCAAAAATAACTATTATATATCCTTCTAGATTGTGTACATACACACAACTAACATAATTAAGAGATTGTTATGGTCTAATATACTGTTTTCACCTTGCTTTTTTCACTTAACATACATAAATTTGTTAATGATCTATATTGGGAGTTGTAAAGGCTGAAGGGTATTCCATTGCTTGGAGTTCTATATTTTATTCAACTAATCTACTATTGTTGTACAAAGATTATTTTCCATTTTTTGCTATTATCCACAATTTTGCATCAAATTTACTCAAATATTTCCTTAGGATCTATTTGCTTTTTAATGAAATGGCTGGGTGAAAGAGTCTATGTATTTTTAAGACTTTGAATACATATTACTGAACTTACTTTTCAGAAATTTTGTAGTGATTGTATGAGTACCTATTTTTCTTTCCCTTTCCCAAGAAGCATGTGCTATTTTTATTTGTGATATCTACACATATAAAGTAGCACTTATAAGTTATATATAACTTTACATACTATACACATATGTGTGTTATATATATCGATAAAAGTATATATACATACATAGGTATACACATACTTTTCCAGTCTGAGAGGAGGAAGTGGTATCTCATTGTTTTGACAGGCATTTCTTTGATCACTGAGGCTGGATTCTTTTCATGTGTTCATTGACCAAGCATATTTCATTCATTCAATAAATATTTATTAATCACCTACAAAGCATCAACTCTTCGAGCATTTCTTCTGTGAATTTCTAAGGAGAAAGACATAACTTTTAAATGAGAAATTGCTTCTTAAATCTCTTCATTTTCAACCTGTGCCACATCTCTGAGTAACAGATTCTGGAAACTGACTTGCATAAATCCTTTCCCATCTTCCACGGAATGGTATGTTTGAGAACTTGTTATTGACTCCTCCTAGGCTGTTTTTCTCCTGCTTTTTCACTAAACAAGTACAGAAACTTGTAGGCAAGATCCCATCGAGGACACCAGCTAGCTGTGCAATCTACGGGAACTCATTCCCTTCGCAAGTTGAGCATTCGTCTTCCATGTCCAGAAAATCAATCTTTTAGTGCCCTAGAGCTGATCCTGAGTGGCTGACTCACAGTGAATAAACTCACAGGAGACCAAGTGTATAAGCCAGAGAGCCAACTTATTAATTTGAGATGAGAATTATAACTGTCATGCAGACCAGACAATGGCTGGACTCTCCAGTACAATTTATCCCTCAGGCAAGCTACAGAGCAGGCCAGCATCTCAGAAGGGTGCTTCATGAGTGGAAGATGCAGGACGAGGTGAGCAGGTGATAGGTTTGCAACTGCTAGCAACATGCTCTAATACTCTGGTGCTCAATTACCCATGCTCTTCCCTGGACAGTGCCTGGGGAGAGGCAGTTCTGACTCTGTGCTTTGTGGCTGACTGGCACCTTCTCCTCTTTGTGGATGGCCCTATTGTGCCTTAGCTGTGATAACAGCTCCAGGCGGAATACCATGTAGCTTGACTGTCCTGCTAGTCCTGTCTTTTAATGGTGATTTGACTCCTGCCTAACATGCTGACTTAATGTTTAAAATTTTGTACTGTCTTCCCACGTTCAATTCACATGTGCTGAGGATGTCCTGTGTTTCAGGTATTGCACTCGTATTGGGCATAAGACTTGGGTTTCTGTTGGTGCCCAAGGTCATATGTTTGTAAGGCATGATGGTATTGATCATCATGTTTTTTCAGGGGAAGCAGTTCCAATTCAGTCCTTCTTCATAGAATTATCATTTTAGCCCTCTGAAATGATGGGAAAAGTAACTGCAGCAGACCTCTCTGTGTCCTGCATTTCATCCATCTCTGCTTTCAGCCCCAGCTGCAGTGGATGGTTCCATATGACCTCAGCCTCCCTCATGTGGGCAGCATCCCCCTGTTTGGCACATCCTTGTGCTTTGTTCTCAAAGGCAATGCCCTATGTGGCTGAAGCCCAGAAAGGTGAGAGAGTTAACGCACCCAGAGGAACTCTTGGCCCTAGTGGGAGGGGAGCCAACACACAGGTGCTCCAGGCTCCCTTCCTTCAGGTATCCAATGCTAGGAGGCACCTGTCCATTTCTCAGGAGGTTCTTGCACAGGGTACATGTCCCATTGTATAGCAGCAGCCTCAACTACACACCCTTGTAGTGGCTTCCTTTCCTCTCTTATCTTCATTCCAGGGGTCATGCCCCAAATAAACAACATACACCCATATCCTTGTCTCTAATGGTGCCTTTGAGGAGGTAGCATGGGGGCCAGGAAGACTGGTCTTGCCAGGGGCACAAGAGATTGCAAAGGCAGCCCATTAAGCCCTGTGGACTTCCTTTAGAGACCACAGTGGGTGATGATGCCACTGTCAGGGAGCATGTGGTCTCTTCAGGAGGACCCAGAATTCCCCTAAATCCTTCATTGGGAAGGAGGGTGACATTACCAGGAGAACCCTTAGAAAATGCTCCAAATAGCCAGGATCACACAACTGTACTCCAGCCTGGGCAACAGAGCAAGACTCTGTCTCAAAAAAAAAAAAAAAAAAAAAAAAAAAAAAGAAAAAAAAAAAAAGAAAAGAAAAAGAAAAGAAAAGAAAAGGAAAATCCTCCAAATAACCACTAAGACTTTACTTCTTGGATCCCCTGAATAGAGTAATTTCCTGTCTCCAGTCGGATTTCTTAGAAGCTGAGCCTGAGACAAGATTCTTGGGCAATTGTGTTATTAAGGGGGTTTTCTCAGGAGACAGGGAGAAAAGAAAGAAGGATGGGGCAGGGATAGAAAGCTAAGCAAGGTGTGGTCTCAGCTGGTGACTGGCTCCTGCATGATCCTATGAAGAGCTTCAGAGCACAAAGTGTGTAGCAATGTTGAGGCAAAAGGTACCCTTTGTGCTCCCATGTGGGTCTGACGTTGGCCAAAGCCTGCCTCCCTCCCCACAACACTACTCTAGCAAGCTGGCTCAGATTCTGACCAAGGAACTCTTCCAAGAGCAGAGAGTAGATGTACCAGCTCAACCAAGGAGACCTGGACAGAGCGCAGGCAGCATCCCCTATGTTTCCCTATGTGAGGAGCTCCTAAGGAGCAAAAAGAGATCACTTTTCCTTCAAGTCATCACAATGCAGACTTCTGCTCTGGCTGTGAGCTTTGAAGCTTCCCTTGCCCACAGTTCTCTGCTTAATCTTTACAAGCATCTCTCTCTCCATCCAAAACAAAATTCCAATTTGAGAGCTCAGGGAAGTGCCAGGGATTCTCTCCACATAAAGATTTGTGGTAGATTTTTTTAATGTTATAACATCATCCCAGTCATGAGCATGAAAATGCTCATAAATCTCCGTCATTCCCACCAGGGTTGCAAGCAGATAATTAGGAATCTTTTTAAAAGCTGAACACCAGAGCATTTCTTCAAGCATTACATTGCCTCAGAAGAGAAACCTCTAGTGCTATGTAAAGATCAGTGACAGGAAGCTCAGGAGGTATCCACCCTGCCTAAGCATTGGCGGCAGATGCCAAGATGACTCCTTGCAGCAAATCCCCAGAGTCTAATTCCACAGTCATCAGACCTTCCATCGAAAACACTAGATCCAGCTCTAGTCCTGCTGCTTACCAGGGTAGGGCTCCTTGACAACACACCTAACGTCCTTCAACCTTGGTGAGCTCATTCACAGGGACAGAATAAAGATTAGATTCCAAATGAACATAACAGCACCTTATGACAAGACACTAAATCACTGATGTGCTGGTAGACAAGCTGAGGGAGGTGGCTCTCAGGTGTGAAGACCCCAATTCATAGAATTTGCCAATCTCCATGATGTAAATAATCCCACTATGGCAGACTTCAAACTACCTATGGTTTAACACCACCTCAAGAAATTCCTGAATGTTTGAAAATCTGCTCAATGGAGCCAGTAGAAGGCAGCTACAGCATACTACCAGTAAATCCACCAAAATGGTAGCCACTGGTACCTTCTCAGATAGATAAATGGTTCAGGAAAGGGGACAACTAGAACTGTTCCTAGCCATGGATAGTCTCTGCAGTGACTTCTGAAAGAGTCTTGGTCTAATACTCGTTCCAAACCTTCACACACGTGGATTAAAAAATCCCCAAGGCCACACCACTTGCTACAGCTAAGGCCAACCCAAATTCAGCATCTTCTGGTACAAGAATTATGCTCAAAGATCATATTGAGAATTCAAGTCTTTGAGATTGGGGAATCTGGTACCCCTGGTAGAAGTCTAGAAATCAGAAAGAGAAACTGTTTTGGTGGATTAGGGAGGTAATTCTGAGTTTAATGAGCATGTAGATGATTATAGTGTAAGCAACCAGGAGACAGTCAGAGATGGTCAAAACGGTAAACTTCTAAACTGACAGGTCTCAATCAATTTAGAAGTTTAGTTTGCCAAGGTTAAGGACGCACACCAGGGAGACAGGTCTATGCCTTTCTCTAAAGGTGATTTTGAGGGTTTTATTCTTTAAAGGAGAAAAGCAGGCTGAAGGGAAAAGGGGGTGTGTGTGGTCACGTTATTGAATCCACATGTTGCAAGAGAAAAGGAGCAGGTAGAGGAATAGTGAATTATGTGTTTATCTTGCACTCAGTAAACTGGCACTTTATATCAGATAAGGTGAACATAGAGTAGCTACCTGTGGAGATATTTAACCTTTTATCTGTAGCTATCTGCTTAGGAACAAAAGGAAAGGTAGCTTCTCACATGAGTCAAACTCAGATTAATTTCTTTGTCTTTTAGCATAATGAAATTAGGGCCCCAAGTCTTTTGTTTGTTTTATTGAGTCAGAATCTTGCTCTGTTGCCCAGGTTGAAGTGCAAGGGTATAATCACAGCTCACTGCAGCCTCAACCTCTCAGGATCAAGTGATCCTCCTGCCTCAGCCTCCTAAGTAGCTGGACCACAGGCACATGCCACCACTCCCAGCTAATTTTTTTTTTCTCTAGAGATAGGGGTCTTGCTGTGTCGCCCAGGCTAGTCTTGAACTCCTGGGCTCAAGCAGTCCTCCCATTTCACACTCCCAAAGTACTGGGATTTACAGATTTGAGCCACCACAGTTGGCCCCAAGTTTTTATTTTCCTTTCATACCTGCACAGTTCACTGCTCACCACCCCACCCTCAGCATTTATTGGACCCAACCTCCATCAGTGGCCACTCACTTGTGCCCCGTAGGATTTTCTGCTTGCCAGAGGGTTTATTAAAGTATTTCTTCCAACCCCATGAAGTATCCTCCACCACTAATAGAATTGTGGTTAATTCTATGTGTCTTAGGAAGAGCAGGGCTGGAGACACATGTTTTAGACCACGCATGCAGAGGTGATGTGGTGCCATGGTCAAGAGCACAGGTCTAGATTTCCTGGTCTCAGGTCCCACTGCCATTTTGCATATAAGTGTTGGCAGCTGTCTGATGTTATTTTTGTGCCTCGTTTTCTTCTTTGTAAAATTACATGTTGACTATGGTGAAGACTGAAGGAATTGATAAGTAAGATGGTTGGAACCATGCTGGGCACATGGTGACATTAGCTGTTACTATCATTGATAGAGGTCAGTGATGAGAAAGAGATAGGCTCTCAAAGGAGAGTTTTTTGCTTTGTTTTGTTTAAAAGGCTGGTGACAGAGATTTGCTGGACTTTAACATGTTGGACCAGGAACACACACACACACACACACACACACACACACACACACAATGTCCACACCCTGTTGATCTGTACTGGCTTATTTCACTTGAAATTTTTGATTACAAATCTGATTGGGGTTTGACACTCCCAGGTATATTATTATTTTTCTCTAACATATTTGTTTTTCCAGGGTCAGACAGTCATCCTCAACCCATGTGGTACAGTAGAATCACCTAGAGAGTTTTTAAAACTACAGATGCCCAGAGCCCATGCAAGACCAATTAAATCACTATAGGAATACAGGGGAAAGGAGGCACCTATTGGAATATTTTGCAAGTTCTGCATTTGGGTGATTCTAATGTACAGCCAAGACAGAGAAATATTCCTTTAAGAGGATTCTTTTGTACCTTCTCTTTCCTGTAATTCCCCTACCCTTCCTCCTCCTTTCAACCACCAGCTAATGAACTTGTCTCATCCTTCACTGAGGAAATTGAACCTACCTGAAGGCAACTTCCCTACCCGCCCATGGTCCAAGCCACTGAAGTACCTCTGTCTGGAGTCATAGCCTCTCCCTTTTCCTTTACAGAGGAGGTGTGTTTCCCTACCCAAGTCCGACTTCTTCACATGTTATTGGAAAGCTTGTCCTTCTCCCCTCTCCTTCCTTCACTGGTCCTTCTTTCTGCTCAGACTTTGCCTCTTCTCCTCCACAGAATCACCACCAAAGGTGTTTAGTTTTTTCTTAGCTTAGAGAACAGTAACAAAAGCAAGCCCTTTCCCTTTACAAGCACTATTCACAATAACCAGGAGGTAGAAGCAGCCCCAGCACCCATCAGCAGACGAACAGATGAATGAAGTGTCTCCATCTGTACAATGGGATATCACTCAGCCTGAAAAAGGAAGGACACTGACCCATGATCCAACATGGACAGACCTTGAGGACATTATGGCTGAGTGAAATAAGCCAGTCACAAAAGGACAAAAATTGTACATTTTCACTTACGTGGTGTATCTTGAGTAAGCAAATTGGTGGAGAGAGAAAGTAAAACAGAGGTTACCAGGTGCTGTGGTGAGGAGGAAGGAGTGAAGAGTTGTTGTTCATTGGGTACAGAGTTTCAGCTGGGGAAGGTGAAAAAGCTTTGGAGATGGAGGGTGCTAATGGTAGGACAATGGGCGTACTTGACACCACTGAACTGTACATCAGAAATGGTTAATATGGTACATTTTATGTTATATATGTTTTATCACAATTAAAACAATAATAATGGCTGTAAACACCTTCCCCCCACCAAACTCCCATATGTCTCTCAGCCCACAACCAATCTGGTTTCCGCTTCCCCCACACCACCAAGCCTACTTCCGACGAGGTCACCTTGACATGCGTGTATACAAATCCAGTAAATACCTTCTTTCTTTCCTTCATTTAACATAGCTGAAGTATTCAGCTGTCCTCCTGAGATGCTGTGTCCCCTTGGTTTCCATGACATCGTGCCGTCTTGTTTTTAACTCCTGTTTTCCTCTGTCACTGGCCCCAAGCTTTAGGTTTTAGGCTTAAGGGGTTCCTCACTTCTCTCCTAGACCTTTTCTCTCTCCTCTCTGTGTAAACACTCTTCTTTTATCTAGGGTAATTCATCTAGTCTCATAGTTTTAAATACAATCTCCACATGGATGACTCTCAAAATTACATCCCGAGCCCCAACTTCTTCTCTGAACTCCAGGCTCATAAATTCTACTGCCTACCTGACATCAACACTTAGATGTTCCACAGTCATCTCATATTCAATGTGTTCAAAATGGAACTCCTGACTTTACATTCCCCACCCCTCTTGCCACCACCCACTGGTAATCCAACACATTTTTCCCCATCTCAGCAAAGGATGAATTGTTGGAATCTGAGTAGCATCCCTAATTTCCTTATCCCCCATGTATAATGCATGAGTAAATCCTGATAGTCCTACCTTGCAAATATGTCTTGGATCCATCCACTTTTCTGCACACCCACTCTCTATTTAGTTTACGTCACCAACTTTCCTTAGCTAGACTGTTACAGGAGCCTTCTTACTGGTCCGGGATATTGAATGATTCCTCTTCTTCAATGCTGTCTCAGGTATCTCTCCTTCTTCCTCTCAGCCATGATGGTCCAGCCACACTGATTATTTCAGTGTTGCAACTATGCTTATGCTCAGCTTAGCTCATCTCTTTCCTACATCAGGGCCTTTGCACATACAGTATGCACACATGCACACACATATCTCATGCATACATTTCCCTCTCTTGTTCCTCCAACCCCATGTCCATGTGCATGGCTGGCCCCTTCTCATCCTTCAGACCTCTGCATAAATATCACTTCCTCAGAGAAACCTACCTGGATTACCCTAAGTAAATAGGTGCCACCTCCTGTTTTTATCTGTTCCTTATGTCTAATTGTCATCTTTTTAGCTTTATCACTATTGAGCAATTCTTTCTGTGTGTTTAACTCATTATTGCCTATCTCTTCCAATACATTCTTAACACTGTGAATACAGGACTTCTGTTTGGTTCATCACTGTATTTGTAGAAACTCTGAGAGAGTTTTCACCCGGGACAATGGACACTCAATAAATACTCACTTGACAGAATGGGGAACACTGTAATCATGGAACATGGTGCTTTGGATTTAAAGCTCGGGTTCAAATTAAGATAGACTTTTCTGGTCATGTTCTAGAAATTTATAACTCTGAATGTTCTCTCATTTTTATTTGCAAACAAAAATTTCCTTAAGATAGCTGATCTCAAACACTATTAACCAGTGGATTATATTGCTCTTTAAAGCAAGTTTGTGAAGACAATAATTAAATATATATTTTGCACTTAAAGGAACATTTTAATAAAGCTTAGTATTTATTTGGTATATTTTAAATAAATTCCTGATATCAATTTATCCTTATTCTAAGATAGATCAAAATCCTTTTAGGACTTGAGGCTTCAGATCAACCTGACTTCAAAAGTACTTGCAGCTATATCTTAGGGTTATTAATTTTTAGAAACTCTTCCTTGTGATGGTCACCTATCAAATAGTAGTGATGAAGAAACTGAAGGCAGGCGCAGTGGTTCACATCTGAAATCCAAGTGCTTTGGGAAACCAAGTTGGGAGGATTACTTGCAACCAGCCTGGGCAACATAGTGAGACCCCATCTCTATAAAAAAATAAAAATTAGCCAGGCAGAATGGCACACACCTGTAGTCCCAGCTACCCCAGGGGCTGAGGTGAGAGGATTTCTTGAACCCAGGAGTTCAAAGCTGCAGTGAGGTAGGATCACACCACTGCATTCCAGCCTGGGTGACAGAGCAAGACCCTGTCTCTTAAAATAAGAGAAACTAGCTAGACTATATTTCTTATCTCCCAGCTTATCTTTTCTCTCTTTGAAGAAATAGGAGTAATGCATGGGGAAAATTCTACTTAGAGATATACACAGTTTTTATCTTGAGTGTTTTTTTTTTTTTTAATTAATTTTGTGTGTGTGTGTGTGTGAGACAGGGTCACTTTATCACCCAGGCTGGAGTGCAGTTGCATGATCTTGGCTGACTGAAGCCTTGACCTCCTGGACTTCAGTGATCCTTCAGCCTCAGCTTCCTGAGTAGCTGGGACTACAGACACACACCAGCATGCCAGGTTATTTGGTTTTTTAATTTTGTATAGAGAAAGTTGTAGTTTGGGATATCAGGGACATTTGGCCACCAAATAGTAGGGCTGATTCTAACCAATTGGGATAGTCTAAGGGTGTGTGTTGGTGGGTGCCTGTTGTGAAAATGGTGTGCCTTGATATTTATTTAAAATGTGCCTATGTTTATCTCCTTTATTCTCCATATAGCCATTTACTGGAAGGTAAAGTAAATATCAGTAAATATCAGTTCTTTGTGTTGCCCAGGCTGGTCTTGAACTCCTGGCCTCAAGTGATCCTCCTGCCTCGGAGTAAGCCACTGTGTTTGTCCAACATTGTTTTAAAAACCCAAACCTATGATCAGGATCTATCTCATTAGTAGACAGTATATTTCATATTATTTGTTCCTCATTCCACTGAAGCATTTTCAACGAGAGGTATTTTATACTGATTTGCATGCAATAATACTTTACACCTAGGCTTCCAGAAGTTTCTTTGCCTTCCCAAGTTTCCAGACATGCCTTGAGGCTTCCTCTAGAGTCACTATCTCCAGAGCTGCTTTTACAAAACAACTTGTGCAACTACATAAGCAGACGTTTTTGAAGATTTTTCTTCTTTTGCCAATGTTTATGCCCAGTTTCTTAGCAGATGTTTAGTCTTGTTTCATCCAGGATACTGATGCTGAGCTCCCTCTGAGCCTCTAAAAAAATCCCATGGTAAGTTTTTAGGAACCACCAACTAAGCCTCTTAGTGAACAAGCAAGGACTATGTGTAAAGGCTCGTTCTAGGGCTGGGCAGAGATGTTGGAGAGATCTCCTGCTCAAAAGAAATAAAAGGCAGAAAACCACCCCATTGGCTCCAACCGGATTTGCTGCTATAGTTTTACTGTCATCATTTCTAGCAATTTATTCCTCTCCTTGTCTGTGGGAGGATTAGAGTCTGCAAAAGGAATCTGACAAAACACCAAAAAAGTGTAGCTGAATGAAAATGCTGAAATATCACTGCAGAGGCAGGCAGATGTCTCTCTGGTGAGCCAGGGAGATAGATATGCCTGAGAGAGGAGAAAAGAGCATTTTCACAAAGCTGGAGCCAGAAGTCAAACTTGTAGCTTGGATGTCAGGGGGATTTGGCCACCAAAGAGTGGGGCCGATTCTGACTAATGAGGGTAGTCTGAGTGTGCCTGTGTGGCACCTGCTGTGACAACGGCATGCTTTAAGAGATCTATATTTATCTCCCTGAGTCTTCATACAGCTATTTACTGGGGAGTAAAGAGCTACAGTCTTGAACTCTTTGAAAATAATACACATACCTTTCAGCTTGAATTAGAGGACCAGGTCACAACTCTGCCATCTGGTAATAGACCCCAAAACTACTGAGAAAGGGACCGCACCCCACCTCTTCAGTTATAAAAAGATAACACCAAAAATCATAAGACAGCAACTTTTTCAAAGTGGGGCAGGAAACAGGTATTTCAGAAAGACAAGTTGCTTTGTTTTTTCTTCCAGTGGTTAATATTGTCCATAATTATGAAAGAAATCTACCTCAGAAGAGAGGTAGATTGATAATTTCTTTCTCTTTTCTTTTTATTTTTTTTTTGAAATGAAGTTTTGCTCCTTCCCCAAGGCTGGAGTGAAGTGGTGTGACCTCGGCTCACTGCAACCTCCGCTCCCTGGGTTCAAGTGATTCTCCTGCCTCAGCTTCCCAAGTAGCTGGGATTACAGGCACCTACCATCATGCCTAGCTAGTTTTTTTGTACTTTTAGTAGAGACGGGGTTTTGCCATGTTGGCCGGGCTCATCTCAAACTCCTGACCTCAGGTGATCCACCCACTTTGGCCACCCAAAGTGCTAGTATTACAGGCGTGAGCCACTATGCCTGGCCTATTTTTCTATAATTTCTGAATGTTTTACAATGTCACTTCTACAATCTGACACTTGAAAATAAATAAAACTATCCTATTTTAAACATTACACAGTTACAGATAATCTGGCTCTATTTTTTAGAAAAGTGACTCCTACACATTTGAAACCCTGGGATGACAGGGGTAGAAGATCCTTTCACGTCTAACAAATGAAAGGCCAGCGGGGTTTTCTGGTTACAAGTTTGGTTTTTATTTTTGTTTATGTATCTTTTATCTTGTTTGAGAAAGGAATTTAAACAGCCTTTCAGAGAAAAGAGGATTTAAGAGGCGGAGTAAGTGAACCATGTGGAGGGGATAGAATTAAGCTGAACTCTGTGGTTCAGGCATTTACTCACCTACATACTTGATCTGGCCATTCCAACAGCCAGCCAGAGAAATGGAACCTTCTCAGGTACCATTAATTATACCCATGTACACTGTGTTGTAGGGGAGATGTACACTTACTGGTATGAAGATCAGGCATTCTCTCAGTAGTCCTCTTAAAGAAGATATTGTGAGGCCGGGTGTGGTGGCTCACGCCTGTAATCCCAGCACTCTGGGAGGCCAAGATGGGTGGATCACCTGAGGTCCAGAGTCCGAGACCAGCCTGGCCAACATGGTGAAACCCTGTCTCTACTAAAAATACAAAAATTAGGGGTGGTGGCAGGTACCTATCATCCCAGATACTCGGGAGGCTAAGGCAGAAGAATCGCTTGAACTTGGGAGACAGAGGTTGCAGTGAGCCATTATCGCACCACTGCACTCCAGCCTGGGCAACAGAGAGAGACCCTATCTAAAAATAAAAAAATAAAAATAAATAAATAAAAAATTAAAAAAAAACCACCTGTCTTCAATAGACTGAGGGTATCACTCCAAAGTTAAGGTCTATAAAAACACACATGGTGATGGAATAACCCTGCCATGGGGTCCCTCTGCTCTCTGCTGATTTGGCATGACCCAAATATGGTTTCAAATATCAGGATGAGTAAATTGCCTATATTCCTTTTTTAAAGTTCTCTCTGGTATCATTTCTTTCAACTAAACTGCTGGTAAATACTGCATGGGAGGGAGCTAGAGATTACACTTCTGGGCAGTGCAAATCCTCTGTTTTGTAATAGACAATGAATCTGAAAGAAAGTCTCATCTGCTTGTGGAAACTAAGAAGGCTGGCAAGAGTCCTTGCCTAGTCTGAAAGCAGATGAGTTAAAGATGTGCTCACAGACTGTCCCCACTGACACACTACTGTTTTCTTCCTGCTCCCCATGTGTACCGGTGGGCACCAGAGCACCACGCCTGTACTCTATGTAGCAGAGACAAAATCATTTTAGCCTGCACGGTTTTGTAGAGCACATGCAGCCACATGCCCACATGCTGAATGATACCAGGAGGCCTGACCTGTCTCTCTAATTCCCAGTAACTGCCCTGATGGTTCATCTCAGGGGCTTTTCTACTTAGAACCCACTGATAGTTCTGCGTTATACAGCTGGGTTTTAAAAACAAACCAGAATGGAGCACTTAAGCATTTTGCTTCTAGGGTTGCTCAAGAACTATTCTGCATGGTGGCTCTGATTCTCACTAGCTTTTTGTTTTTAATTATTTTGTATTCATACATATACAATATTTGCACATATTTCCGAGGTACATATGACGTATGTGATATCTTGATGCACACATATATTGTATAATGATCAAATCTGGGTATTTAGCATATCCATCACCTTGATAGCTTCTTGACTTTAATAAGCACTCCAGGTGAGATCATGCCTACCTGAACCAAGTGGAAAGTGAATCCCATCTTCCAAAAGGGCAACCCTTTACCAACCAAAAATACAGACATATTCCTTTCTTGGATATGTTACCCAAATAATAGGCCAGCTTCTGGCTTGATTAAGAATAGGTTTGGGTTCCCCAAGTGAACATTCTTCACCATTCGTATGAAGAATGATGGATGAGTCTTGGCTATTCCATAAAGACCTCTGTAATACGTCTTCCTGCCCTGTGAGGAGAACCACTGAATAATGTAGTAGATCACACATAAATATGACGGGAGTTTCCTTGATCTTTGGTTCATGGACAGGAATCAGTTAAAGGTTAAGCTATAATCATTCGACATAGATCCTTGGTTTGGATTGAAATATAGAAATTGCAGTCCAGTATTACCATAAGAGTTGGGAAAAATGTTGTGTTGTTACTGAAACTACTGCTGGATGACTTGTATGCCTTTCCAGCCATATAAGGATGAGAAGGATAATTATTCTTTTTATACTGAGTTAATATTATTTATTTTATTAGATTATTAAATTAGAAATAACCTCATTTAAAAAACTGTTTTGTCTGGGTAATTACTGCCAGAAGGAATGACATAGTTTGAGGGCTGGTACTATGAGAGTGTGTCAAATATGGCTTGCTGTTTTTGTAAATAAAGTTTTATTGGAATACAGTTTCACTTCACACATGTATGTACTTTCTACTATTCTAGAATGGTAGAATTGAGTAGTGACAAGAGAGACTCTATCACCTACAAAGCCTAAAATATTTACTCACTGGCTGTTTACAAAAAAAAAAAAAATGGTTTGTCAACTCTTGATATAGAACACCATCTAAAAATCTGAAGTTATTATTTTTGGTAGGTAGTCCCTGGTTTTTATTCACTTACACAAAATCTCCCTAATATCCCTGGATTGGACCACCCTGTGTGATCCCATTGCCATATCTATCAACCAGTCTCTTCCCACAAGATTTACTTATAATTACATACCCATTGGCTTATGAGTTGTGTTTTTAAGGCAAAAAACTTTACAATAAACTTTAAAAACCTAGAGAGTTACTTCTGCATTTGGGGGGTTTGGGGTACTTTATAACCTTCTTCATTAGGTTTTGGCTACTCGATAGTATTTACCAAACTAAGCATTTGTATCCATTGTAAAAGAAAAAATGTGAATTAATTACAAATAAACCTTACTATTAGAAATGTGCAAGATCAATATAAAGAAGACAGCTAATATTTTCTAAGGTGTATAATAAAAGATTGAATTAAATGAGGGATATATACCATGTGTCCCTGAAATGGGAAAATTTTAAGTATCTCCAAATTCATCAGCAAAACTAATTCCAAATAAAAATCCAAATTTACTTTTTGACAAAATAATAGTAAAATACATCTGGAAAAATAAATCCATGAGACTAAAATGTACATACACACGTTTAAAAATACAGATGGGCCAGGAGCGGTGGCTCACGCCTGTAATCCCAGCACTTTGGGAGGTCACAGCAGGCAGATCACCTGAGGTCGGGAGTTCGAGACCAGGCTGACCAACATGGAAAAACCTCTTCTCTACTAAAAATACAAAATTATCCCAGTATGGTGGCGCATGCCTGTAATCCCAGCTATTTGGGAGTCTGAGGCAGGAGAACCACTTGAACCCAGGAGGTGGAGGTTGCAGTGAGCTGAGATCTCGCCAATGCTCTCCAGCCTGGGCAACAAGAGCAAAATTCCATCTCAAAAAAATATATAGATGGACAGTTGCACTGCTAGATATTTAGACATTTAAAGGTAATATTAAATTGTAAGGATTAAAACAGTGGTTCCAAAAAAGACAGAATAGGCAGCATGAAATTGTATATGTACTGAATTTTCTCATTTGCTGGGCTTCTGGGAGCAGCAGAGTATCTCTGTCGCCTCTCTTAAACAAACTCTGGTTGTTGCTGGTTTTAATGTCTAAAAACTCTATAGTTAACATGTATAATTGTTGAAAAACTAGAAAGTAAAACTGAACAAAAAAAGAAGTGTAGGTGTATTTTTTTCCACACACAAAAAAAGAAAGAATGCTGAACTGAGACGTGCTTTTTCAATAACGAAATACTGTCATGTTTTTTCCAAGTCAGTAATGTACACTTCCATGATGACTGTTGATGTCCACAGAGACACAGACATTGGGTGGAAATAGTCACTTAATAAGAACTGGCTGATACTTATGTGCACATTTTGGCAACCCAGGGGACAGCAACACAGGCATTCAGAAGTACCCTAGGTGGTGTCCAAGACCCAAGGAGATGCTTTTGGGCAACAGACTCCGATGACAGAAGCCTGCATGACACAGACATCACCAGATCCAGCTTGTTTCTCCTTTTATAGTCAACTGCTACTTATTTTCAGATATTTTTACAGTCAAAATCTTGATTCGCATAGTTGCTACTCTCCTATGAAAATAGTCTTAAAACTATGGAATAGTTTCTGGGTGTAAGTTCATAGTTCACTCGACACATCTATCTTTGGGCAACCCTCTCCTACCACCTGTAATCTAAGCAGCCTAGACGCTCTGCGGACAAACTGTGCTGTCTTCCTCAATGGCTCATTATTTGGTATAGGATTAAAATGAATTGACATGAAACTGAGGAAAGGCCGCATTAGAACCCATATGTATTATTTCTTAACAAATTTTTATCTCATGATGTAAAACAAAACAAATTCCATATATACTAAGACGCCAAAAGTGAAACGATGCCAAGAATAAGAAAAACAATATGTGTCCCACCTGGGAACGGGAACAATCTGTTTCAGCCTATCCCTACACTAGGTCCAAAGTCCCTGCTCAAAAATTGCTTTGTGGATTATAAATTAATAAATTACCAGAGAGACAAACCATAGAGGAAAATACTGATAACGCTGACTACATTTGAATGTAAGAGATTTGTGAGTCAAAAAAATTAAATAAGACAAATGATTTTGTGGGAAAATGTTGTGATGCATGACAGATGGGACATCAATGTCCATTATATATAGGACTCTCTAAGAAAAATTAAAGATAATAACCCTAATATGGGGAAAACGGGTAAATAAATTATCAAACATATTCAACATATATTCAAACATGTATGAAACCTAGTTCCCCCAGCAAACATAAGGGAAATGAAAAAATGATTAATCTCACTAGTTATTGATGAAACACAAAGTATATTTGTGCATACATTTCTGGTTGCCAGTGACCTCCCCCAAAATTAAAAAAGCACCTGGTGCTGCTCAGGGTGATGGGAGATGGGCATGGTACTGTCACTCAGAATCAGAATTCTAATTCAGCATATTTCTGACACCTTGAAATTAGAACCCCTCTACATTCTGATTCTAGAAATTTTCCTTAGGGAAAACAATTAAGGACATACAAGGTCTGCCTGTTCTGAGGCTTATTTATAACACTGTTGAAATGGAAACAACCTGACAATAAGGATTGGTTTAAAAAAAACACACACACACATACACACACAGAAGTTACAATGTATTGATACAGCTCAATGCCAAGCTACCACTGACAGTCTTCTTGGAAGTGTGCATTATTGACTTGGAAAAACAGTGACAGTATTTCTTATTGAAAAAGCACCTCTCAGTTTGTTTAGCATTCTTTTTTTGTGTGGAAAAAAATACACATACGCTTCTTTTTTGTTCAGTTTTACTTTCTAGTTTTTTAACAATTATACATGTTAACTATAGAGTTTTTAGACATAAAAACCAGCAACAACAGGAGTTGTTTTTAGAGGGAAGACAGAGATACTCAGCTGTTCCCAGAAGCCCAGCAAATGAGCAGAGAAATGGTGGGCCTCCTTCAGATGTCCCTTGCTTGATCACAGTTAAAGGAATGTCTCAGAAGACCATATTACAAAGTTCTAGCAGCAGCCCTGACATGTCTGTTATCAAGGTTAGTCATTTATTTAAGATGTTCTTCTTTGTGGACGGCTTTTCATACTCATGAGGAAAAGAAGACACTGTAAATTTTTCACAAGCAAAGCAAGCATGTTTCAGAGCGAGGCAGCCGACCTCTGTAATGATGGCCAACATTTCTCCAGCTAACAAGCTAACTTTCTTCACAATGGAATTGCACAGCAAATGGTGAACTAATTCATTGTTCTTTCTTCCCCATTGGCGATATCCGCTGATGTCTGCTATGTTACTGCAGTATTCGTAGGGACAGGATTCCCAGTGGACCAATAAAGTTTTTTCAGTTGTTTTTGAAACTGATTTGAGTAGAACGTGACCATGACAAGTCAACTATGCAATACTGATCAACGAAGAAACAGCTCAAATACTGTTAGTGAGGGTTAAGATGCTGGCTTTGTGGTTAGTCTGTCTGGGTCATCACCTGGTACCATTACCAATAGCTGTGTGACCTGGGCAGGTTACTGCTGTGTGTGTATAGTGTATACATGCCTTTCCCCCAAATTCCTTTTTTGGGACATTTTCCTATGATGCCATGTCCTCCCTGCAGTGAGCATTTTAGTTTAAGCACACACAATTCTCAGAGCAGGTTAGCTACAGATTGGGGGTTTTGCCACAGTCTTGTAATTAGTATTGATAAAGAAACAGCTCAGATACGATTAGTGAGTGTTAGGATGGCAGCTCTTTGGTTGGTCTGTCTGGTTCATCATTACCCACAGCCAGCACCCACAGCTGTGTGACCTGGACAGGGCACTTGTCCTATGCCTCTGTTTTCTCATCTATAAAATGGGGATACTACTAGTTTCGACCTCTTAGAGTTGCTGTATTTGATTAAATGAAGCAATATATGTAAAGAACTTAGACCCTAAAGTTTATTGAGTCTTTCACATTTGTAACATTGACACTAATCAGTGGCTCCATGCATGGATTCAGAAACAATGCCTTAGATGGGAGGAGTAAGCTTCAGAGATCCACTGCACAGAATGATGACTATAATTAATAGCCAGGCATCGTATATTTCAAAATTGCTTAAAGATTAGATTTTAAATATTCAGTATTGATGAGTATATGAGTTGATGGATAAGGTTAATTAGCTTGATTTAATCATTCCACAATGTACACATGTATCAAAACATCACTTTGTGCCAAATAAATATATACAATTTATTATTTGTCAAATACAAATAAAATTTGTAAAATGAAATGCCTCATGAAATCCAAGCATAGGAAATATGAGAAATTAGGGGACATGAGAATAAATTCGGAAAGAAGTCAGATGATAGACGATAATGATGTAGAAGAGAAATTTTCATAGGGTGGAGAGAAAATTGAAGCAGAAGTTTGGAGTGACACGTTGTCACTTGACCAGCACCAGCCAATAGATCTGAACTGGGATGTAAGTGGTACAAGATTTAGGGAAGAAATAGACACTGGGCTCTTCTCTGTGGGACAGCAGGCAGATCCAGCCACGTGCTCCATTCCCCATTCCCACTGAGGTGTGGAGGATAAGTGTCTGATGAGGCAGCAAAGTACAACAATGGGTATGAGAAAGAACATTTCTGAGCTCTGAGACCACGGTGCCTAGTGCCCAGGGAGCATAGATCCTTCTTTCTTTCCCTTCGTTCTCTCTCTCAGAATGTCCAACCAAAAGGGGAGAAAGCAAAATAGACTGTGTGTGTGTGTGTGTGCATGTGTGTGTATGTGTGTAAATGCTTTTCCCCTAGATTCTTCATTATCAGCCATCTTTAGTTCTTCTATTTGGTCCTTTGCTCATTAGCCACAAAGACCATAAGTTATAGAGCCCTCAGAGCTGATTCAGCTGCCATTACTTCCCACTTGCATTTCTACAGTAGCTTGTCAACACATTTCCCTTCTTCACTCTAGTTCCTCCCACTGGTTAATTCTTAGAAAGCAAGGCTTTTGCCGTGCCGTCAACAGCCTTTCAGGATAAAGTCATAGACAATAATAGAAAAAAAAGAAATAAAGTCAAAGCAAACTGTGTGTATGTGTGTACGTGTGTGTGCACACACACATGTGCACGTGCAGGTGTGTATGTGCGTAAATGCCTTTCTTCCAGATTCCTTTTTTGGAAAATTTTCCTATGATTCCATATCCTCCCCTCCAGTGAGCATTTCGGTTTAAACATACACAATTCTCAGAGCAAGTTAGCTACAGACAGGGATTTTGCTATAGTCTCAAAATTAGAGTTCTGAATTGAAATGAATCTAAGGCCCAAGACCTCCCGAAGTGGGAGCCCATGGCCTTCCCCATTCTATCAGGGCTTTTTTTTCCCATTTCGTTCCAGCCTCTGCAGGCTTCCTCATGACACATATCCCACCTCTCAGTACACAGTGATCTCCAGGGTCTTCCCTGAGTATTAGCAAAGGAAGCTCCACATCCTCTCCACTGGGCATATGGTTACCTGGAAATAGGTGTGCTGGTGTAGGATACCGTATCCACTTTCCTCCCTTTCCACTCCCAGAGAACTTCTTAGGGATCTGGCAGACTGTGTGAATATGAACAGCGACTTCGTGTTGTGTTTCCTTTGCTGCTGAGCTGTGCATGTTAGCCATGAAGTCTACTCAAATGCCTCAGACAAATGCTGTATCCAACAACCAGTAGGAATGAGTTCTCTGGTTAAAAGAAGCTTAATCAAATCTTCATTGCCAGTCCTCTTTACTTCTTCTACCTGGTTCTTTCCTCATTAGCCACAAAGACCATAAGTTACAGAGACCTCAGAGCTGATTCAGCTGCCATTACCTCCCACCTGGATTTCTACAGTAGCTTGTCAATGCATTTCCCTTCTTCACCCTAATTCCTCTCGCTGGTTAATTCTTAGCAAACAAGGCCATTGCCGTGCCACCAACAGCCTTTCAGGATAAAGTCAAAGTCAATTTGGCATTAAAGTGCCATAATCTAACCTCATTCTACCATCTCTCATCTGCACTTCTACCGACTCTCTAAGACTCAGGCTCCAGTCTCTTTCTCACTTTTTCTCCTTGGCCTTCCTTTCTATGAAAGAAGTCACCTCCCTTGGCCTCTCTCCCCACAGTCTAAAATCAAGTCTCCTTTATAGCCGCATTCAAAATTTACTTTCTTTATGAAGCTTCCCTTTCATTATTCTTACTCTATTAAAATCTCCAAAATATTTTATATACTCTGCTATTACACAGACAAGTATTTATTCTTTTTTTTTTTTTTTTTTTTGAGACACAGTTTCACTCTTGTTGCCCAGGCTGGAGTGCAATGGCGTGATCTCAGCTCACTGCAACCTCCACCTTCCGGGTTCAAGCGATTCTCCTCCTGCTTCAGCCTCCTGAGTAGCTAGGATTATAGGCACCTGCCAGCACGCCTGGCTAATTTTTTGTATTTTTAGTAGAGACAGGGTTTCACCATGTTGACCAGGCTGGTCTTGAACTTCTGACCTCAAGTGATCTGCCCGCCTTGGCATCCCAAAGTGCTGGAATTACAGGTGTGAGCCACTGTGCCTGGCCTATTCTATCATTTTAAAGTATTTATGGAGCACCTACTATGAGCAAGTTGTACTGGGTCAGACCCACCTTCACATCTCCCCACATGCCCAGCATAATGGCCGTACTTATCTATTTGGTGGATGCATGTTGAGTGGAAGCTGTGTTAGACTCCTTAGGGAACATAAAGATGAATTTTTCATCACCTGCCATCATCAAGAAATTAGCTAGGAAACACAAGGCATGTACATACGTAGTTATAACGCCGTGCAGAAAGTGGTAAGCACCTCCAGGAAATGACACAGCAAAGAAGAGATTCACAGTAAGGAGAGATTACCTGCAGCTGAGGGAATTGGAGAAAGCTGCAGTGGATAAGGTGCCGCTTTAGAGGGCCTTGAAGGATGGATAAAAATTGGGCAAGTGGTAATGTGGGAAAAGGCATTTCAGGGAGACAGAAACAAGATTCAGGAAAGTGATGACAGCATGTAAAAGGAACTCAGTGGAAAGATCAATAAGGGGTTGTGTGCCAAGACTATTCTAAGAAGGCTATGGTGCAGGAAAGCAGGTATAAGAAGGCAGAAGACCTCTGGCATGTGCATCCAAGTCCAGATGGCCAGGAGTCATCACCTGGAATCAGTGCCATATGCATGGTGGTCCCCAGAAAAAGAGCACTCACTGTCCAACTCCTAGTCTGTGTCTCACCACCTTCCTCAGCAGTGTGGCTGGTTTCTGCCAGGCTGCATGTTCCAATAGGATCATGGCCTTTAGGTGAAGGAAAAGAAGGACTACAATATGACGCTACAAGATTGCTGTCAACAGAGAGATGCAAGGACAAAGAATAGCTACATTGCTCTGGGTTGAGTAAGAGGCAGACTCCTTAGGGGGTTTTAGGGTGAGTGTAAGAACAGGTTTCTAGATCAGATGCAGTGTGAAGTTTCATCCAAGTATCAGCCATTTATTACCAGCATGTAATCTAGATCCCACTAGAAACCCTGTCCAGCTCAGTACATGAGTCTGTATTTGCACATTCTGGTAAAACTACGTTATAGTGTAGGGATCAAGAGCACTGTGTTTGGTGTCTTTAGATGTGAATTTGAATTCGGGTTCAGCTACTTATTTTTTGTGTGACCTCCTTGGGCAACTCAGTGTCATCTATAAAATGTAAATGAGCTCTCAGAGTTGTTGTGAGGTTCAGTGGCATGATATTTCTAAATTACTTCAAACAATGTCCAAAAAAACAAATAGTAGCTGTTGGGGAAACAATGTGTGTGTGTCTATCTATATACATATATATATATATGTGTGTGTGTATACATATATACACAATAAAACTCCATTGATACTGAGATGGCAATATGTGTGGTTTCTTAGGCCAGGCACCAGAATTAGAATTTCTTCCAGTTGGTATGATAATATGAAGAACAAATGTGAAGGTTAAACACAGACCTAGATCACAGAAAATTCCACTACTTAAGGGAACTACGATAGTATGTCAGATACACTCATAGCATTACTGGATAGATGCAGGTTGTGAGGGGATCTTCTCTGTATCTGGGATATTTGGCGGTTTCCCAAAAGGCTGCACATTCTCAAAAGAGCAACCATTCTATCATTCCAATATTTCAACTTGAGTTGAGTTTTGTAATGTTAAGTAGGTATGTTGGGTGCCTAGATTGGAGTTTGAGAGATTGTAAGGTGGGGCGCCTGCCCATGGGTGGAGGTGAAAAGAATCTGAAATATGCAAAAGAATCTCACAGCTCTCCCACTTCGGAGGCAATAGCATAGGCCTTATGCCTCCATAGGGATTCCACCTGCAGTCCAGCTTGGCACCATGTCAGCGGCCAAGCCCTGCCCACCCTTGCTCAGATCCACCTCATCACACATCTGGTGCTCACACCTGATCCCACTCCCAAGCAATTCGAGGGCATTCCAAGGTTGTCTTTCCATGGGTATGATTTAAATGGCTCTCAGGATATTCCAGAGTTTTATCTACTACCAGCAAGAGGATTACTGACCTGGAGCTGAGTAGAGAATAGTAAATGTGTCTTTTGTAGTAATTACAGTAACTTCAAGCAGAACAAACACAGCTCCAGCATCTCCAGGCTCAGATGAGCCAAAGCTGTCCTGAAGATGCGGATCACAGCAGGTGGCAGGCAGCTCTCCCAAGGAAACCTAAAGTTTGTCTTTTTAAGTGAATCTGGCAGAAGATACATTGTTTCCCTGCGTGGGCATGACAACCCATGTGATGACATTTTTTTTCAAGCAGAATTGAAAATGAACAACCTTGCCAGAAATGGGGAAGCAGAGCAGGCCCACTGGGGAGGAGGATTTCACACAGACCTGGGCTCTCAAGGAAAAGAGCACTCACTGCTCAGCTCCAAGGGGACCCTGACTCAGGGGTTCTGGGGTAAAGGTACAAGACTGAAAAATAGGGAAAGCAAGAGACTGTACAGAAGCACAGGAATCAATGACCTCACAACATCATCAGCAACCAACATGTCTTACCAGGAGGGATCCCACCTTCTTACACCAAGAGTCAAAGGCCTGCCTCTCTGCATTGGCTTTTTCATGCCGCCAAGCTCAAAAGGGCTGTGTTGGGATGAATTAGAATGACAACTAATCTTCCAGCAGAAGTGCCAAGTGTGGGTTGGATTTGAGATAGGGAAGGAGGGATGCCTTCTTTCCCCCAACACGCTCATACTCAGATACACGTGAAATGCTATGACCCACAAACCTGGCTACAGGCACAGAACATCTGCCACTTTGGGCCTTAGGAAGAAGAGAACAAGAAGAAGGAAGGTCAGATAAGCAATCCAGTATTATCACCACGGCCTCTTGTTCATTTTCTGCCACCTCAGGAGTTGATCCATTTACTCATTTATTCATCATTCAAAAAAGCTGCACAAGTACCTCCAAGGAGCCTAGGAAGTATTATGTTAAAGTAAACACAAAAGCATTGTCGTTGCTCAACCTCCCGAAACATTCAATGTATACATAGTTGAAGAAAAGAAGCTTACATGCAGAAGTACTTAATGCACTTTGAAAGAGTGAATGAATGTGACAGAAAAGTAAGAAGCAATATATGATGAAGCACTGAAAATGAATGACAGTGGTGAAAAATTCTCCAATTATCAGAAGAGCAAGGAACTCCATTTTGCATTGGAGGACCTGAGTGTGGCTTTATGGAGATTAACCTGAGTTAAGTTTTTTTGTCTTAGATGGAGTCTAACTGTGTCGCCCAAGCTGGAGTGCAGTGATGCAATCTCAGCTCGCTGCAACTTTCGCCTTTTGGGTTCAAGTGATTCCCCTGCATCAGCCTCCCAAGTAGCTGGAACTACAGGCACCCACCACCATGGCCAGCGAATTTTTGTATTTTTAGTAGAGATGGGGTTTCACCATGTTGGCCACGCTGATCTCAAACTCCTGACCTCGTGATCCGCCTGCCTCAGCCTCCCAAAGTGCTGGAATTATAGGCATGAACCACCATGTCAGGCCTGCCTGAGTTTTATCTTTAAGGATTAGAAGAGTTTGGGAGGAGCGAAAAGGAGAACAATCCAAGTGGAAGATATCCTCAAGGCAAGCACTGAGGTGGATGGGTGTTTTAGGGAGGGCAGAAGGAAACCAGTCCATGTGAGTCCCTGGCATGCTGAGTGAGATGAAATGGGCCTGGACTATGGGCAGCTCTGAAAATGTAGTCCCACCTGCAGGACTGCCCAAAGTGTGGGCCAGTTTCCTAGAGCCTGCGTCAGATCTTCCAAAATCATAATTTATGGGGTGGAACGAAGGCCCAGAATCTTTTTAATCAGTTCCTCATGTAATTCTTAAGTATATTAGAGTTTAAAACTCGTTGGCCTTAAGCATCTAAACTTTAACCTGTTGGTAGTGAAGATACTTGCAGGCTCAAGGCCAGGATGACATAGCATTGGAGAAAGACTAATCTAGCACATGTGTGTGGAGGGAACACAAGGGGCAGAGACTAGAGGCAGGGAAGAAATTCCAAGGTTATCATAGCAATTCTGGAGTGTGTTGATCAGCTACCAGACATGAGAGTTTATAGCCATATCTATAACACCTCTTGGTTTGTTTTGTTTGCTGTGAGACAAAGTCATGCTCTGTCACCCATGCTGGAATGCAGTGGATGATCCTGGTTCACTGCAACTTCTGCCTCCCGGGTTCAAGCAATTCTCCTGGCTCAGCCTCCCAAGTAGCTGGATTACAGGCACATGCCACCACGCCCAGCTAATTTTTGTATGTTTAGTAGAGATGGGGTTTCACCATGTTGGCCAGGTTGGTCTTGAACTCCTGACCTCAGGTGATCCACCCATCCTGGACTCTCAAAGTGCCGGGATTTACAGGCATGAGCCACTGTGCCCGGCCCACCTCTTTGTTTTATATTCTCAGGATCCCACTGATCCATCCATTGTTTATGCCTTTGGGCTTTATTTGTACCCCCAACTTTCCTTTGACTCACTAAACAGAAATTGCTTTTGCTATATCTGTCATTGAATGATCATGAAGAATGCTGGACACCAAATCACGCTTTTTTTGTATTTCATCTACTCCCCATTTCAAACACACACATAACCAAACACATGCAGACATCCATGCAGGCACACTCATATATGCTCACAGTTTATTTGTACCACAGAGGAAACTGCCCACCTCCCTTAGCAGTTAAACCTGCTACCAAATGTGAGGAAACTCACTGTCAGCTTCTTCAACCTTGGCTGACGAGGCAAGGGGGGATGTTCTGGTTCTAGGAGACCAGTTAACTGCTGTGGGTGGTCCACATGTTCTCAGTGGGAAGAGGGGCCCTACCTTGCTTCTCTGCTTCCTGCAAACAGCCTTGGAGCTCAAATGGAGATTGTTTTGTCACTTTGTGGTCTTGTCGGCATATCAATCAATGAATTCAGAGTGCTAATTGTTATCTAGCTCAATCCATCAGGAAGGCTGATATCCCTAACTGGGCCCAGTGCCAAAGCCCAGGACTCACTAAGAGGGAAGGAGGGGGGGGCTGGTAATTGAGGGAGAGGAGATATGATCAGTTGATAAGTCCAGAGAAAGACAGGATGCCAGACTTAACAGACTGCACACACATCCCCGCAGAGAAGAGCCCTAGACAAAATCAGAGAATTGTCGGTCTTCCTATTCGGTGTACATCATGAATTCTGCCTTCCTCCCTTCCACATCAACACCTATCTTCCCACACATCCCAGACCTCCACCCATTACCTGGAAAACCATCTGCCCAAACCCACACAGGATATCTTTGGAGTACACTAGGGTAGCATTTGTCAAGGCGGGTTAACAAATCTATGCTGGAAATTCCCATTTGACCCTCTGTATCAACTCTCTACCTTTCTCAGTGCTCCTGGATGCTGACTTCTGTGGATTACTTTACTAGGTTTCCCCATTCTGTGGCTGCTGGTTGGGTTTGATAAATGGGGAATCCCCAAAAGAGAGCAGAAAGATGGAGGAGAGTGAAGTTGGGACACTTAATTCCCAGGCTACCTTCCTGTACACTCATGGGGGTCTGGCTATATCTCTCAACTGAAGTTCTGGGGGCTCTGTATACACAGTTCTCCCTGCCTTTGGGTTCCAAAAGCCACTCCTTTCCTTCACCACTCAGGCCCAGTTTGAATAAAGCTCTCCACATCTACTAGTCCTGGGGCACTGCAGTATCTCTTGGGGGTTCCATACATCAACTCGCACCTTTGAATGTAGTCCTTTTGTTAAATTCCTTCTAGAATACCCAAATGGATATATATGTTTCCTGTCTACACTCTGACTGTGTTAGGTGAAAAAAAAAATGCTCCATGGTCAAATAACTAATAAAATGGGTTATTTATGGCTGGACTTCTCAATGCCTTTAATATACATGGTACATGTCCGAGAGGAAGGATATAGTAGGCAGGATTCAAAACTTGCTTTACTCAGAACCACACCCATTCTTCCAGAGTTCAGAGAGAATTTCATGGAACCCAGATGCCAATACCCAAGGGCTACAAGAAATGAGATGCACAGACACCAGAAAACAAAGCTTCTTGGAGTATCTTCTGTGGAGCACAAGACAAATTTTGTAAATAGCATGGGAGGTTTCAGACAATGATGCATAATGAATAAAATACAACCTTGGGAAAGTCCTGTCTCTGCCACCAACTCTCTGATCTTGAGCAGGTTACTTCACTTCTCTGAACCTCTTTTCTCTCCTGTAAAACACAGTAGCTGAACTTGATCAAGAGATTCTAAGTTTATGACCGAAGGAACTTTTTCTTCTAATGAAATCTTAGGTAGAGGCCCAATTCAGAAGACAAATGGAAACCAAGCTGCTCTGGATAAGGCAGAGGTCAGGTGAGTAGGAGGAGTGTGACGTTCCATCCATTATACATTATCCTTTAAACAGTGGCTTTTGAGGTACCTCCAGGCAACCCTCAGGTCTCTCTGAAGGCAGTTTGGGAAACACTATCCTCAAGGCACCCTTCAGTGACTGCTTTGATGTGAGCACAAGGTGGTCTTCACACAGAATCATGCCGGCCCCTACCTGAAGGAGATAGAGGAAGCCACTGAGCTTATACGTAGGGCAAGAATTGTGAAGAGTCCCATGTGGAACCTTTCTTTTTTATTTCTGAAATTGTGTCAGCCTGGTACAACAAATAACTCCCTTTATTTCTACGCAAAAGAACTTTAGAACCTATTTCTGCCTTCTATGAGATGTCTTTAATACCAAATGACTCATCCCAGTCAATATTCTGTGTTAATATGTATGAATGAGACTGAAATCTGAACACAGATCTCATTCTTCCAGAACACAAAATGTTCAACCTAAAAAATATTTGGGATTTTACTAATACCAAAAGGTGTTAAAATGCTTTTAAGCCACCTAGGGACTGAGGACCCAATAGGAGCTTCCCCTTTGTCTCCATTTCCCTCTAACATCTCTTTGGCTGAGTGCTGAGGTCTCCAGGGTACTAGGAAGCTGGAAAATGATTGGGGAGACTATCCCCAGAACCCCAGTGAAATTGGTCATGCCCCAGTAAGAAAGTTGGCAAATCCTTTCCCCATAAAGCAATTATGAAGCTAGAGAAAATTTAGAAAAACAGCCACTTCAGTGCTCTGGAAATTGACCAAAGATATACAAAAATTTGAGAAGCATTTATAGTTGAACAACTGCTGAACTTCAAGTAAGAACAGTGAGGGTTTATTAGGTCTAGATACTCTTGCCCAGAGCTGTTCCACCCTCCCTACTAATCAGTCAGCACAGAGGTTCTACCTGGGTGGGACAGGCTGTGAGTCCTGGCAACTGCTACTGTGGTCAAAAGAGACTCAGTGGATTTGGAGCACTGGGATACACCCTTGCCTTCTCATAACATATAGAAGAGCAGCAATACAACAAATGGCTGACCTCCCAACCAAAACAACAGTGGCCAGAGGCAGTTGGGAAGACCTTTTCACAGTGCTAAAAGAAAAAAAAAAAAAAAAAAAAAAAAAAAAAAAAAAAAAAAAAAAAAAAAAAAAAAAAAAAAAAAAAAAAAAAAAAAAAAAAAAAAAAGCCTGTCAACCAAGAACTCTATATGCAGGAAAATTAATATTCAAAAATGAAGGTGAAATAAAAACATTCTCATACAAAGACTGAGAAAATTATTTGCTAGCAAATCTGAATTATAAGAAATACTAAGGAAAGTTCAGGCTGAAAGGAAACAGACATTAGGACATAGCATATCTGAGTTCACACATTTAAATTCACACATATTAATGTTAGAATATTGGCTGTGATGAGTCATTCAGTACTGAAGACATCTTATGGAAGGATGAAATAATTTCTAAAGTTATTTTGCCCTGAGATAACGGGAGTTATTTGTTGCCTCTAACTGATACATTTTCAGAAATTAAAAAAAGAAAGATTCCACATGGAACTCTTTGCAGTTCTTGCCTAAGTGTAAGCTCAGTGCTTTCCTCTACCTCCTTCAGATGGGGGCCAACATGATTCTATGTGAAGATTACATTATTCTCATATCAAAGCAGTCAATTACGGGTGTCTTTAGGGCAGCGTTTCCCAAACTGACTTCAGAGAGAACTGAGGGTTGCTTGCAGGTACCTCAAGGGTCACTGTGTAAAGAATAGTATCTAAGATGGAGTGTCAGCACTCCTCCTACTCACCCAACCCCGACCTCACCTACAGCAGCTTGACTTCCATCTGTCTTCTGAATTGGGCTTCTACCTTCATTAGAAGAAACAGTTCCACTGGTAATTCATTTAAAATTTTGTTATCAAGAAAGAAAAAATTTAAACAGGAAGACATTTAAAATACCAGAAATTACAAATATGTGGTTAATGTAAGAGGCTCTGTAAATATATTTTTCTTGTGTCTTCTCCTAACTTTTAAAAGACATAAAAGTGTATAAAGCAATAATTTTTATATTACATTGTTGGGTGTAACATATGTATACATATATAGAGAGAGATGTAATATATATGACAATGATAAGGCAAAGGAGGAGGATTCGTTGATGCAATATTGGAACAAAGTTTCTATATTCTACTGGAATCAGTTAATTCTAAAGATTGTGATGTGGTAAGACACATAGGTAATCCCAAGAACAGTCATTGAGAAAATAATTTTTTAAAGTATAATATGAATTTCAAAGGAATTAAAATGGTACAATGTAAATATATACATGCCATGTTTAGGGATTGGAAGACTAGACAGAGTAAAGATGTCAATTCTCTAAAATAATGTACAGATTCAATGTAGTTCCTACCAACATCCCTGCAAGATTTTTTTCTAGCTATAGACAATATTATAAAATGTATATGGAAAAGCAAAGGAAGTAGAATAGCTAAAAGAATTTTGAAAAAGAAAACAAAGTAGGAGGATAAGTCTACTCAATTTCAAGAAACCTCATATAGCAACAGTACTCAAAACTCTGTGGCACTGGCAGATGGACAGACATATAGATAAATGGAAAAGAACAGAAAACTCATAAATAGGCCCATGCAAATATATCCAACTGATTTTTTGAAAAAGGTAGAAAAGCAATTTAGTGAAAAAAAAAAAGGAGATATTT
>NW_016107387.1:2733049-2745290 GCF_001604975.1 Cebus imitator | reverse complement strand
AAAAAAAAAAAAACAAACTTCAACGCAAGTCTCCTACCTTATATAAAATTTAACTCAAAATAGATCATGTATTTAAATGTAAAATATAAAACTATAAGCATTAAGAAAAAAAAAAAGGAGAATTTTTTTCAGGATTCAGAGATAGCAAAGAATCCCTAGGCTTGACATCAGAAGCACAATGTATAAAATTTAAAAATTGATAAATCAGACTTAAAATTAAAACATTTTCTCTTCAAAAGACTCTATTAAAAGGATGACAAGACAGGCTACTGACTGGAAAAAATACTTCCAAACTATATATCTAATAATGGACTAATATCTAGGATATAAAAATGACTCTCAAAAAGTAACAGGAAAATGCAATCTGGTTTTAAAATGAGCAGAAGTAATGAAGAGACATTTTACTGAAGATATACAGATGAAAAATAAGCATGTGAAATGATGCTCAATATCATTAGCCATAAGGAAAATGCACATTAAAACCACAGTGAGATATTGCTATGTACCTAAGATATAAATAGCTAAAATTTTAAAAATAATAGACACAACACAAAATGCTGGAAGGATATAGAGAAACTGAATGACTCATTCATTTCTGGTGGGAATGTAAAATGGTACAGTCACTATGGAAAACAGTTTGGAAGATTTTTTTTAAAAAAATTAAACATGCAACTACCATACAACTCAGTAATTGCATTCCTAAGTATTTATTCCAGGTATATGAAGTTCTATGTGGACATAAAACCCTGCACATGAATGTCGACAGCATCTCTATTCACAATATCCCCAAACTGAAAACAACCTATATGTCTTTCAATAGGTCGATGGTAAAAATAAATAAAGTGTGATACATCTCTGCTATGCAATATTCACTACTCAGCAGTAAAAAGCAATGAACTATTAACACATGCAACCACCTGGAACAATCTCCAGAGATTTATGCTTGGTGAAAGAAAACCCAATCCCCAAGTTAACATACTGTATGATTCCATTTCTATAGCATTCATGAAATAGCAAAATTACAGAAATGAAAGGTTTACTGGTTGCCAGGCATTAAGGAAAGGGTGGGTGCAGGAAGGAAGTTGGCTCAGCTATAAAAGGGTAACAAGAGGAATCCTTGTGTTGATGGAAATGTTCTGTACGTTAACTGTTTATGCCAATATTCTGATTTTGAGATAGGACTGTATTTTTTTTTCAAAATGGGGAAACTGAGCCAAGAGTACACAGGATCTTTCTCTATTATTCATTATAGTTGCATGTGAGTCTACAACTATCTCAAAATAAAATGTTACAATCAAGACAACATTTAGCTTGCTTATACATTTGTGACTTGGGCAAAGTTCAGTGGAGATGACTCATCTCCATTCCAGTTCTTTCAGGTAGGACAGCTAGAAGGCTGTAGGTCAGAACCATCTGAAGTCTTGTTCACTCACGGGGCTGGCAGTGGATGTTGGCTGTCAACTGAGACCTTAGCTGGGGCTATTAGCCCTATATATCCTTTTCATGTGGTCTGGATTCCCCTACAACTTGGTAGCTGGAATCTAAGGTTCTAAGTGTGCCAAAAGAAAGAGAGCTGGCTAGGTGTGGAGGCTCATGCCTGTAATCCCAGCACTTTGGGAGGCTGAGGTAGACAGATCACAGGGTCAAGAGATTGAGACCATCCTGGCCAACATGGTGAAACCCCACCTCTACTAAAAATACAAAAATTAGCTGAGCGTGGTGGTGTGCAGTTATAGTCCCAGCCACCCGGGAGGCTGAGGCAGGAGAATCACTTGAGCCTGGGAAGTGGAGGTTGCAGTGAGCCCAGATTGTGCCACTGCACTCCAGCCTGGCAGCAGAGTGAGACTCTGTCTCAAAAAAACAAAAAAATGCAGGGTTACTTCTGCTGTATTCTATTCATTGAGGCAGTCTCAAAGGCCTCCAGTTACAAGTAGCAGGAAAATAAATTCTATCTAATGAGGGGATAGCAAGGTTCTGGGAGAGCATGTGGGACTAGAAATATAACTGTAGCCATTTTTGGAAAATAAAATGTGCCACAGTCTCTAAAGACTGACTTTATATCTTCCAAACCCACATGACTGCCCATAGCAACCTAGTTTATGTGTCATGAGTACAGCCACACAGAAAGACCAAAACTCTCTCTTATAATGATGTCTAGTTTCTGGAGTAGGAACTTGAATTGACTTAGGTTAAGTCAACACTCATAGTTGGTCAAGTAGCTTGACACCTGGGGTCTGGGCTTCATGGAGATGACATGATCATACTACACAACTATAGCCGAGAAGAAAAGATATTCTAATGAAGGAATGACCATTCTATGAGAATGAGGAATGTCTTTTAGATAATTGGACAACCCATGAAGTACTACATAAGATAGAATATCCCCTCTCTCTCTCTCTCTCTCTCTCTCTCTCTCTCTCACACACACACACACACACACACATCAAAAGATAAGCATAAAATAAAATGACACAGAAAGGTTAGATATAAAAGGATAGACAAAGTTTATCAGCCATGTGCAAACAAAAAGGAAGCTGGGCTAGCAATATAAATATCAGATCAAGTGGACTTAAAGGCAAAAAGAAGGCATTAAATAGGACAGAAAGGGGCCGGGTGCAGTGGCTCATGCCTGCAATCCCAGCACTTTGGGATGGCAAGGCAGGTGGATCACCTGTCAGGAGTTCAAGACCAGCCTGGCCAACATGGTGAAAATGCATCTCTACTAAAAATACAAAAAAATTAGCTAGGTGTGGTGGTAGATGCCTGCAATCCCAGCTACCTGGGAGGCTGAGGCATGAGAATCATTTGAACCCGGGAGGCGGAGGTTGCAGTGAGCCAGGATTGCACTCCAGCCTAGGCAACAAGAGCGAAACTCCATCTCTAAAAAAAAAAAAAAAAAGACAGAAAGGGTTATTTAATGTCGATAAATGGTACACGCGACAAAGAAGACACAGATAGCGTCGTGAGCTTTTTGTGCTGAATAATGTAGCTGTGAAATATATAAAATTAGTTCTGTAACAAATACAAAGAGGAAATGACAGGAACACAAGAGTAGTGGAAGACCTTAACACATCGCCCTCACTCTTTGACAGATTAAGTAGGCAAAGAATGAATTAGGATGCAAAGAAACTGAATAATGGATTTCACAGATATAACAGATATCTGCTTTCATAGATATATGTCAATTTTGTACTGTACCAAAAGAAAATATATCTTTTCTCTAAGTACTCATAAAACACTTACAAAAATTGATTGTATATTAGTCCACAAAGGAAATCTCAGTAAGTTCCAAAAAGCAGAACTTGTACAGGCTCTGCTCTCTGACCACAGTATAATAGAATAGAAAATTAGTGGCAAAAGTTCAAATGAACAAACCCAAACACTGAATTTTCACACTCTGCTAAATAACTCTTGGGTCAAAGAGAAAACCAAGGCTGCAATTACAGATCATTTAGGATATAACAACAATAAGAACACTGTGTATTGTTGCTCATGGAATAGTGCCAGAGAGAAATTCATAAAGACCTTACATTGTGCACAGAAAAAAGTGAAAATAAATGGATCAAAGATTCAAGCCAGGAAATTAGAAAACAATACCAAACTAAACCAAAGAAAATTAGGAGGCAGGAATTAGCAAATTCAAAAGCGTAAAATAATGATTTGAAGACTTAAAAAATTATAGAACTGATATGTATAAGAGGCAATTCTGTGAAAGAGAATAATAATATGAATAAATTGCTAATCCAGAAAACACTAACACAGAAGTTTAAGAAGAAAGGGGATCTAACTTCATATATGGAGATTTTTGTGAGTGACATTATAGTTTTAAGCTGATGAAGTGTAAAATGTCCAATGGATTTTTTTAAAGAAAAATTGAAATTGCAAATTGAATTTAGAAGTTGGAAAGCTTGAATGAATCACTATGCAAGGATCGTGTTGCCAAGTATGGGAAGGCAATATACATAACATCACATAGCTTAGGATGTGAGCCTACCACCAGCCTGCCTGGGTTCACATCCCAGCTTCACCTGTTCAAGCTCCCCAAACTTCAGTTTCCTTATCTTTAAACTGGCAATGACAACACTATCTGCCCCCCAAAATTGCTGCTGTACAATTGGTGAAGTAACACAAGCCAAGCCTTTAGCTCTGTGCCAATAGAAAGACCTGCCCCCTGAAAAGACACTACACATTTTTATTGTTGCATTCCTCCAAACATCCAAAAAACAGATGCTTCATGCTATACTGTTTCAAAGCATGCAAAAAGATGGAAGGTTATTCACCTGGCTTTACAAAATTATCTTAATACAAAAACTTGACAGGGTGAGCACAAAACGTACTAATTTTATTTATGAATACATATTTCATATGTATGTGTATATATATTACATATATATACACATATATATCACAAGAAAATAGAATCCAGTGTTGTAATAAAATAATAAGACATCAGAATCAAATAAGGTATTTCTCAGGAATAGACAGATGAATGGCTCAGAATAAGGAAATCTATCCATCTCCCGTCACATTGCTAGACAATTGACAGTGTGTTGACTAAGAAATGCTGCTTTTAGTTATTGGGCTAAGAAAATGAGACATGGCCAGAGATGTGTGCTCAGGGTTGTCTGATGTAACATTATTAAACTTCTACACAATTTAAATACCAAAAATAGAGAAACTGCTTAAATACATTATGCTTAAATGATATACAGACATAGAGAATATTCTATAGAAAGAATATTGTGAAACCATATAAGATGTTTCAAATAATATTTCAAGACATGAAAATATATTCAAGATACATTCATTTCTTCATTAGGTATCAAGAAGATTAAAGTAGTATATGCAGCATGCTTACATAAGTAAAAACTAGATATTTTTGTCTGAGTGCATATGTACATGTATGTATAAGCATTTAGGTGGTTTCATCACTTTTACTACTATAAAAATGCCACAGCCAATTGTCTCATACAGCTGTCATTTTGCATACATATGAAGATTAAATCATGATATTTTAATGTATTTTGAGAACTACTGTCTGTGTACAAAATGACACATCTACAAGATTATTCATTGCAATATTATTTAGATGGTGGTGTTGGGCATAAGGGTGTATGTAAGCGCTCATATAATCATCTAGAAGGGAAGAAAATAAAATACAACAAAACATCACGGTGGTTATTTTAGGGTTATTCTCATCCTTATACTTAACTTAAAAATCTTCTCCTTAATGCCAAGGTAGAAAAAAATCAAATGCTAATGAAACATTTTAAGTGAGGTTCAAACAAAAGGAAAAGGACTGTACTTGTAAAGCAAGGCATATATTGTTGATAACTTCATCTGTTAAAAATATTACAAAAAAGACTATTAAGATATTTAAAGAGTTTTACATAGTGTCTGGCAAATGGTAGGCCAATAATATACATTCTTTCTACTTCAGTCCCTATTTAAATGAAGATCGTTGTGAAGATGAGTTTTTTAAAATACCTGTGAAAGTGTTTAGCACAGGACAAGAAGCATAATTGGTTCTCAGAAATTATTAAGTGAATCTGAATTATAAATAATTCATTTCCTGGTGAAACCTAAACCCTGAGATGGAAGTCCAGAAGTGTTTCTTACTAATTGCCACTCTCCAGAAACTCCAGACTGAATGACTTGGGTTTTTCCTACTTCTGTGTGATCCTGCCATATTACTTAAAACTGAACAAATAAACCAAACAACAACAACAAAGCCTCAATGGAACTAGTTTTCTTCTTGCTTCTGGAGGACATGCAAGAAAATAAATTTTTTAAATCCCTCTGGATTCTTTCTTCTTGCTTAAATTCAGGTCCATTGTAGAATTGTTTCAACCTTTGGCAAAGTTTCTTTCCTGGCTTTAACCTAATCTGTCCTGGGGAGGGACAGTATCTTATGGGAGCAATTCCGGCCTTCTTCCCAAACCCACCCCCACTGGAGAGTGTGCTTGACTGTTTAGAGTCCAACCTTCACCGAGGGAATGCTGTGATGATTCCACTGTTGGGAAATTTTCTCTGGTAGGAATTTACAGGATTTGTATGGAAATTGAGAGTAGAGCTAAAAGAGGTCTTGACAAAAAGATCTATTGTGGGCATGGATTTAGGAGATGACTACAGGGAAGAGGACTTTGGGATACACTGGATATGGAAGATGAAAAGGGGAAAATGGTGACAAGTTTCACATTACAGGCCCAGGGAACATCAGTACCATGAACAGAGGCCTGGACATCAGAAAAAAATAAAGAACTCACTTTGAGGCTTAATGATTTGCGGTGATGGTAGGAATTTCAAGGGGGTGACCATAAGCATAAAATCTAACCCTACAGATCAGGATGGACCTATGGCTAGAGTTGTAGATTTGAGAAATATTAATTTGGGCAAGCGGGTGGAAACCTTGGCATACACCTGAGCTCTTCACAAAGATGCCTGAGCATTATGAAGCCCTGGTATTTAGAGAATAGAAGAGGAAATGAGATATAGTGAAGGAGCTATGGACTGAGTAGTCAGAGTAGAAGGCAAAAGGTAGGGAAGAAGGCTTCAGTAACAAGATGTAAGGAAACGAAAGCAGATATTCTAGGCTGCAAGGAAGACAAGGCTGTCATCCAAAGCAAAGGCCGCATGCCCCCTCTTCCCTTTGCTTTAGTTGAAATCAGATACATGCAACAATGACAATCAAGAACATAATGTTCAGTTGAAACAACAATAGAATGCTGGAGTGCACTGTAGTGGTCAGCCACATTTTCATTCTAACAATTTTAAAAGCTTTTGGAATGCCTTGAACTTCATGCTTTGGCAACTGTAACTGTGTTAATTGTGTGGATTATTCCATCTAAGTGGGCTTTTGCATTACTAATAAAGGAAATGCTTTTGAACTGTTGGGCTGTGCCATTTAAAGGCAGGACGGAGCCTAAAGTCCAGGACTCCTGATCTCAGGCAGTGGACAGCTCATGTCAGCTTGCTGCATCTCAGGGTGCGTCCAGGCACTCCTGTATAAAGACCTAGAGACAAATCGAAGCCCCTATAAAGTGGAGGCACCTTAAGTCAGGGCACCCTCTTTTTGGTTTACCACATCCTAATACCTACCACTCAAATCTGCTTCCCCTGTTTAGTTCCCCTACCCTATACATGCATGCAAGCCTGCCAAACACTCCCTACTCTCCATCCTTCTCCTCTTCAGCCCACCCCTATGAAGCCTCTACAGCTGGTTAGCCTCATCCAGAGATGTGGGTGGGTCACCATGGTGACAAAGGAAGCCCTGCTGCAGAAGGAGAGAGACAGAAACAGCAGGGGATGTTTCTTGGAGTCTAATACAGTGACCTCTGCCTTTCTTAGAAGTGCTTCCTTTAAGTCAGAGAAGCACATTAGAGGTAAAGAGAGAGGCTGCTATGTTGGAGAGATGGTGGAATGCCTAAACTCTTCTTTAAAAATTTCTTTTCTATGATTTTCAGGTGATCATCAATATAACCATCCGATTTTGAGCAGTGCTACCCAGATCCCGCCACATGGTGAGAGATGATGATTGAGAGCACTCTGCATTTCCTCCTCCTTTCAAGTGGCACCATTCTAAGGACAGATGCCTATCAGGGCATCAAACACATGGTCTTTAACTCACTGAAGCTAAGGAGGTGCAAGGAGCCATGGGCCCATCCTCCTCCAGGGCCACAATGCTCTTATCTCAAGTCTGTAGGCTATTTTCCCCTTGGTGTTTCTGTCTCTGATATCAGAATGATCTCCTGACGTGAAGGAAGGGGTCTAGAGCCATTTCTACTTGCCACCTGTATCACTTCTTACAATCATAAATTCTGGATGTACACTGCAAGGAGTGAAACACCCTCCTTTGCCCAAAGCTATCTGTGTTATCATTTACGAAGGACATGAGACTTGGTTAAACGACATTGATATCCTCTCCAAACTAATTAAGATTTGATAAGACTCAAAACTTATTTGGGCTTTAGCCTCTTGGCAGAAAAAGAGGCTGAAAATTGTTGAGCAGAGGAGTGTTAGTATAGCGCCCGTGGGTTATAAAACCCTGTTTCACTCTTAGATTATAATATTCTCCCACAAGATCACAGCTGAACAGAGAAAAACTATTTTTGGCACCTGCTCAAGACTTGATAGAACATATGACAGCCATGTAAATTGTGAACTATCAGTCATTTTTGTCTCTTTGCTGTGAAAGAGTGAAAACATCATTAAAATTTTAGTCAGAAAAACTCAAAACAATGATAAATCCTACAGGCCACCTGGTAGAGAGACCTACTATGGTCATGTCAGATTTGCTGTGCCTCAGCATTGAAGTTGAGGGATATTACAATCAGGAGGAGGAGAGGGGAATATTTTCTGTTTTTGTTGTTATTGTTGTTTTGAGACCGAGTCTCACTCCATCACCCAGGATGGAGTGCAATGGCACAATCTCATCTCACTGCAACCTCCACCTCCTGGGTTTGAGCTATTCTCCTGCCTCAGCCTTCCGAGTAGCTGGGTCTACAGGTGTGTGCCACCACGCCCGGCTACTTTTTGAATTTTTTAGTAGAAACGGGGTTTCACCATATTGGACAGGCTGGTCTTGAACTCCTGACCTCGTGATCCACCCGCCTCAGCCTCCCAAGTGTAATGCTGGGATTACAAGCATGAGCCACTGCACCGGCTGGAGAGGGGAATATTTTCATGTGCTATGCTCCAGGTAGAAATAAATGATGAACCCAATAGTATCATCAGATTTGTCAGTATGTGGGGTCTAAAAAAATTAGAACTGGGAGAAACTGGGGAGATCAGTTAAAAGAGGTAGATACCAGTGGTGATGATGTCAGCGGGAAAACAAAGGATGGTTGAGATACGAACGCTTTTGAAGAAAGAATAGGAAAAACTTCCTTACTAACTGAATATGGCTGATGAAAGTCAATGATGACATTGATCAGAATAATGAAGGGTATTATTAACACAATCCAAGGAATCGGGGAAAACAGCCAGTACGTATAGGGGATGAAGTTGTCAGTGAGTTTGGATCTGGACACCTGGAGTTAGCAAGAAAAAATAGTCAACAGGCAGTTAGGAATGCAGACATGAAGTCTGGAGGGAGGTTAGAGCTGAAGATGTGAGTGAAGGTTTGGAGGCAGTAACAGAAGCCTTGGGAGTGGGGGCAATGTGTGCTGAAAGAGAAGTGCAGAAGGCAGAGGCAGGGAGTCTGAGGCATGCCCACAGTCATGGAAGCAGCTGCAGGAAGAGCCAGAAAAGGCATGCAAGGAGAGCTCCCACTTGCTCAGTCATATTCTGAAAGAACAACCACTGAGCTAATCTTCCCCAGAAGGAGCCAACACAAGCAGGCTCCTGAATACAACAGGAGGAACCATTCTTCCCTCCTTCTCTTCCTGTCTTCTCTTTTCCACCTGATGCAAGGAGAGGGGAGTTGATGAGACCCAGTCCCTGCCCTTGAGCAGCTCACAATGTAGTGGGAGTGTTTTCCCTGCATTGCTTTCTTGGATGTTTCCTTCTTTCCCAGGAGCTGGCAGAGTGACTATCAAGAGAGGAGGGGGCCTGAGTCTACTTAATTAGTGTTCTACAAAGAGCATTAATTGGACCCTTATTCTGGGCCAAGCACTGTGAAGGAACCAAAAAAAATTGGAAAGCAAGACCCTGCTGTCAAGGAGACTGTAATATTTGGAGATCCATGATCCCAACTCAAGTCAAATTATTAGAGATCAGTTAGACACTAAACTGGGTGGAACTGACTAAACGAGCAATATAGGCTTGAATAACATATATTATTGTGTGCTAAAAAAGATGTGACATTGACATAGCAAAAAGTCTTGAGTGAGGGGAGAATTTTATAGAGAAGAGTAAAGGAGGCATTTCCATAGGAGGGAGAGTGTGCAACGGTGATCCCATGAAGGCAGAAGGTGAGGGAGAGAGTTGGCCTTGGCTCAGGGGTATGTGCTGGAACACAGTGGTGGCACAAGAGCACCCAGAAAGATTGCATTTGCAAGTGAGTGAGCTGACTGATGCCTTGTTGAGGGTACAATGCCCACAGGTAAGGAGGCCCCTTCCTCTCCAGCATGGCCAAATTGAACAGACGAGTGCTGAGAGATGAGTGGCTATTACCCCCTCCGAGGAGCAGCCTCCCCAAGTTCCTGCTCACTCCACTTCCTGGCACCTGTCCTGATGCATGGCAGGGAGGCTCATTCTGTACAGCATGTTCTGATGGGGATGTAGAGCACCCCCCACCCCCTCACATATGTAAGGAGCTGGCATGAATGCCAACTCACTGGCTGAGCTTCCCTGGCTCAGTCCCCAGTGTTGGGGTGACAATTCAGGCAGGAAGGGCTAGAGAAGCCAGGAGTTCCCTGTGTTTGGGGCTGCCCTTGGACAATGCCTAGGAGGGCTTCTCTCTCTCCCACCTCTCCCATGGTCCACAGAATTCCTGCTTTCCATGGTGCAGCACTCTCTTTGCCAAGAGGTGTGGGTCCAAAGTTAGAGCCTGCCCCCTCTCGGAACTTCTTTGGCCTTGAGGTGTCCCAACCAAAGAGGATGCAGGAATGATGCAGCCAGACTATTGCCTCCCAACTGCCTCACTTCCGGGAATGGTACCACCGTTTCCCATGGCAACCACTCACTGACTGCTTGCTGTGGCTTCTCCTCAAGTGTGTGAAGCACTGAGGCATGCTCGTCTTCTTCCCCAGGATCTTCAGCTCTTTCTGTGCCCTCATCATCACCGCCTCCCTCACCAGCCCTACATGCTCCCTCTCCTCTCCTGTGTCACTCCTCTGGCCCTGAACCCAGTGCACACTGCACTGTGCTCCCATCAGCCATTCTCTCATCTCCCTTTCACCTTTTCTTCCATTTTTCCTTCCATTCCTTTCCCCAGGTCTGGAATTGAACAACACTCCTTTCCATCTCTTCAGATTCTTGTATCTCAATGCTATATCTCAGGTAAAGGAAGGAGAAAATGGGGATGAAGTGCTATGCATCTTTGTCTAGATTCTTTCCTCCAGCAGCTTAGAGACGGCTAAGGGGGCTTCAGAGAAAGGAATAAATAAGTAAGATAAAATAGCTCTGTGACTCACTGTGGCTTGTCAGGTGCAGACTTTGGCATGGAAAAAGGAGCTACATGAGATGTGGAAGGATGCCATGGAGGGAGGATGGGATGGGTCTCAGTGGAGCTGGATTCCGGACCCAGTTCTTCTATGAGTACTTAAATAGCATAAGTCACTCCATCTCCTCCAACTCAGATTTTTCTGAGCCTGAGAGCTAGGTTTGCCTAAAGCTATTAGGAAAAGGACAGCACTTTCACAAAGAAGTAACAGATTTTATGATGCCCCTCAGCTCCACCAGGCTTACATTTTCAGCAGATAGCCCAGTGATCACTAGGAGAGAGAATTTGCTCCTCGGACCCAAGAGTCGAGTCTCCCATTCACAGAATGGTAAACTGTCTTGGTGGCGGCTAAAACAGCATCTTCCCCTAGGCTTACTGACAACTGGAACTGAGTATGAGGGAAACTGAGCCAACAGTATCACCTGTGTCCTAGCACAGAGGTCTAGGAAAGCAGGATGGGGACTCGAATCAGGGGTGAGGCAGAAAGCAGGGGAATAGAACCTGGACCTATCACCTTTGCCTGCCAAAGACATGGTCTTCATTAACACAAAACATCCCTCCCTTTTCTTTCAGAGAAGCCACGGATGAACAACATCCTGACATCAGCCACCGAGCCCTATGACCTCTCCTTCTCCCGCTCTTTCCAGAACTTGGCCCACCTGCCCCCATCCTACGAGTCTGCAGTAAAGACCAACCCCAGCAAGTACTCATCTCTGAAGAGGCTAAGTAAGTTGAATTTCCCCCAAGTTGGGGTCTGTCTCTGGAGCTCCAAAATATCTTCTTATGTCACACTCTCTTGCTCCATACTCCACAGGACAGCTGTCGAATACCAAGAATAAAGGAGTTGCAGGATGAAAGAAGAGAGTAGACAAGCCCTTTGCTTTTGTTCTTTATGGACTGAGTCCATTCTTCCTGTACATAGAAAGAAGGCCATGGAATCCTTAGGTTCACCTCCCCATATAAGACAGCCCTCCAACTCATGCACAAGTTTAAATGCAAGAGAAAGCCTCCCCCAGTCCCACACCCACCTGCCTTCTTCAAACCATGGGCCTGCCTTGCTCTATGCCCTATATTGGATAGAGGCTAGCAATGGCCACAGCTTTCTCTGAGATCCCTCCCAGAGACCCACAAACTAGT
>NW_016107387.1:2709833-2731544 GCF_001604975.1 Cebus imitator | reverse complement strand
ATCAATTCGGCTGTTAAGACTTGTGCATAGTTCGCGAAATTCTCGTGTTGTATTTTTCAGCTCCATTAATTCACTTATATTCCTCTCTAAATTGTGTGTTATTGTTAACATTTCTTCAAGCCTTTTTTCAAAGTTCTTAGTTTCTTTGCATTGGGTTAGAACAAGTTCTTTTAATTCCCAGAAGTTTCTTATCATCCACTTTGTAAAGCCAGCTTCTGCTAATGGAACACAAACTAGTTCTCTCTGCAACCCAGCCAACACTATCTTGAGGACCTGAGATCCTTCACCTCCCATGCATAAACCCCATTTCTCCAATCCAGTTGTTTATCCTGTGATGCCAGCTCTGCCTCTTGAGTCTGGAGAGACTCTGGGCATTGATGGGTTGAAGATACAAAAATGTCAAGAAAGTTCACTGAGGGACAGCTCTTCCTCCCTGGCTTTCTCGCCTTGGACCTTCTCCTTCCACTTTCCCATGAGTCTCTTTTGATGACTACCCAACTGCAGTTGGAGCCTCAAAGGCTGAGCATTTGCCTGAAAGCTTCAGGATAACCTACCCCAATGGAAGTATAGCCCAGGTCCACATCGGCCACATCCATGGTGAAACATTGAGTCTCTGTAGCTAGAGACGGGACTGTATGATAACCTAAGGAATCTGGTGGATGTCCCAAAGTGATGAAATTTGGCTCAAGAGGAAGGATACCCATCAGCGACCCCTCTGCACCAACTGAGGAGCAGGCAGAATTCCCACACTTTTGCAGAGATCTAGAAGGCCATGTGAGATCTAGAAGGCCTCATTTCTGAAATTTGGGGCAAGGCAGATTTGTGTGTGGCCTGTAAGTTCAAGTAGGTTTGTGTGTAGCAAGCAAGTTCTGGGCAAATTCAAGGGTGTGGAGAGCACTGTGAGCTTAGGAGGGCCTGCTGGACAGAGAGGAAGGTGAAGCATCTAAATGAGGCACACTTACAGGATTACTCCAGCCAGCTTGTGTTATGGGCACAGGTGGAGTGTGTGTAGGCTGATTATGTGGCTGTGTAGAGACTGCAGGCCCATGTATTGGTTTTCTATGCATTGGCTGTTACTACAGAGAAGGTGTTACTATGTTCCTAAGTTACCAGTTGAGATGCTGATCACTACTTATGGAGGTCTCTCTGGCGGACTCTGAGTTAACGACAGATGAATAAAATGTACTCACACACACTAGAATACAGTGAATTTGAGTAAGCTAAAGACGGTCATCAGCTGCTTTCAGAAGGCAACAGCAGCTAACTGATAATGACTCCTTGTCTTCCTCATGTTTATTTAGTATAGATTTAATAACAGAGGTTCTAAATCAACACGCTTGTGGATAATTAACACAGTTACAAGAGTAGTTTTACGAATGACAAAAAGTCTTCGTTCTGAGGCCTAGAGTAGACATGGTTAACAAGTTATTCTTCTTCAACCTCCTCCTGAGAAGGTCATCCAGCACAAAGTTTACATGAGTAAACAGAGACAAAAGAATGTGAAGTAAACAGACTTAACTGAAGAAGCTTTTCTTGTCTCTAAATCTTCACCCTATGACTTAATACACTAAGGTAAGAACTGGCTGTCTCCAGCCCGTTCCATTAAAATCTTTCGGCCTTCCAAAAGGTTTGAAGCTATCATCTTACAACTTTCCCTAATATTTCCCTATTATTTTGCCAGCCACCCTGAGTGAATCCCAACAACCAGTTAAACATTTTCACAAGTGTTTCCTAGTCTGAGCATCTTACTTTATTCTAGCAGGAGGCTGGCTCTGGACCTCGTCAGGAAGCTGCAGGAGCTACTATTTGGATGTTTTAGTAAGACAAATAGCCATTCTGTTTCAGGACCACGGTGCATAGATACAGCCCAGGACCAGAGGGAGTTTAAGGAGTTGGGCTTGCCATCAACTCTGCCCTCAACACACTGGGGATTCTGAGGAAGTCCCTTAATAGATCTCTACTCAAGGTGGTCCATGCACCACAGGCTTTTAGCATTGCCTAGGAGCTGGTTAGAGATGCAAGCTCTTGGGCCCACACCAGACCCACTGAATTAAAATCTGCATTTAACAAGCCCTCAGGGAATGGTTTGCACATTCAATGGGAAAATACACCCTTCACCCGTCTGGGCCTCCAGGTCCTAATCCACAACTAAGGGAGTTTGACTATATTATCCCTGAAGATGGACAGGTCTGTGATGGAGCAGGAGGGGTGCAGGGTTCTATCTGAGTCCTGGCTGCAGGGTCACCCCAGTTGCCTTCTCTCACTCTGTCTCTCTCCTGCAGCCGACAAGGAGGCTGACGAGTATTACATGAGGCGGCGGCACCTGCCCGACCTGGCTGCCCGCGGCACCCTCCCACTCAATGTCATCCAGATGTCCCAACAGAAGCCGTTGCCACGGGAACGACCCCGCCGGCCGATCCGGGCCATGTCCCAGGACAGGGTCCTGTCCCCCGATCGGGGCCTGCCAGATGAGTTCAGCATGCCCTACGACCGCATCCTGTCCGACGAGCAGCTGCTCTCCACAGAGCGCCTGCACTCCCAGGACCCGCTGCTGTCCCCGGAGCGGACGGCCTTTCCCGAGCAGTCGCTGTCCAGGGCTATCTCACACACGGACGTCTTTGTGTCCACACCCGTGCTGGACCGCTACCGCATGAGCAAGATGCACTCCCATCCCAGTGCCTCCAATAACTCGTACGCCACCCTGGGCCAGAGCCAGACGGCAGCCAAGCGCCACGCCTTTGCCTCACGCAGACACAACACGGTAGAGCAACTGCACTACATCCCAGGCCACCACACCTGCTACACAGCCAGCAAGACCGAAGTGACCGTGTGACCGGCGGGGCAGGGCCGGGGCTGCTAGGCATGGCAGAGCAGAGCAGGGGCCAGGAGGGGCCGGGAGCAGAGCTTCTAGCCTTGTCACTCTCCCTTCCCTCGTCCCCTCTGTAGGAAGTGGGGGTGGGCCACCTGTGCCCAGAAAGCCATCCCCCCCGGGATACAGCCCCGATGGCCTGGTTCAATATACTTAGACCCAGGACCAAGAGCAATCGCTCTTGCTCCTCCAGAAGAATCAACGGGGAGTGAGGAGGGGGCCGGACCCCATTCTTACCCCCTACCACCTTCACAAACTCCCTTTCCGTCTTGCGCCTCCTTCTCCCCCTCCTGGGGACTCAGCTACAGGCTCTTGTCAGCAGAGACCCTTGCCTGACCCTGGTCCGAAGCTGCCTGGGTTTGGAGGGGCCAGCGGGTGTGATCAGTGGGCTGACCGAAGAGGCTAGTTGGTCTCATTCATTTACCTAGAACCACATCACAGAAATCTTCTAGTGCCTAAAAACTGCCTGCTCACTCTCAGAGCCAGGGAGCTGCTGTGTCCATAAGCACAATATTGATTCTTTTCTTGCCTGCTGGAACTCTCTGGTCCCCACTGAGTGGCCCTTCCTTTGCTGTCCCCAGAGGGCCTCACCCTGGCCCTGCACCCCTCCACTCAACCCCAGGACCTGGAGGAGTTCCCTTCCTTCAGCTGCCTCCCCCTTGGTGGGAACCCTGCCCCCTTCCAGCTGACTGCCCACCCATAAGGACACTGGGCCTGTCCTTTTAGGGGGCTGTGCTCCTCCCCTGGCCCTGAGGATTTCACCCTTGAGTTCTCTGGGGTTTTGGCTGTAGCCTTCCCAGAGGGGAGTGGCGATGGAGTGCTGGCCCTCCCAGACACCCGATCATCTCCACACTCCCTCCTGACCACACTCTAGGCCTGACCATGACTGCCACTCAGGCCAACTTCTCCACCCCTGCTCTGCTCCCAGGAGGCACCTGCGGTGGCCAGAAAGCCAGGGTGGGGAGGGCCACTGTGATGTGCAGAGTCTCAGGGGCTCGACATTCGCATCCTGCAGGGCTCCACCTGTCTCCCCCATACACCTTCGGCAGTACCCAGGCAGAGGCTTCTAGAGAGCGGCTGTTCAGCCCCCAGACAAGGACAGGAGGTGGTAGTCCTGCACCCTGCCCACCCCTCCTTCCTTCCCCATCTCCGACTGCCTGCTCAGTTCAGAGCTCACTCCTACTTCCTGTCTCCCCTTCCCCCACCACACTTGCCCCCCTGCAACCTCATTCCTCCTGGCTGCTCCTTCTTCAGACCCGCGCCTCCTCTGGATCAAAGGGACAAAGACCTACTAGCAAAAGCAAACAATGGTCCTCCAGGCGACTGGCCTAGGGGCTAACTGGGCAGGTCCCCACTGCATCGTCCCTTTCTGCTGGCACTAAGGCACCTGGTAAGACCAGGGTTCCTCAGCTCTGTTAGGGGGGCTGCCACTGTCCTCCCACCTCAGCCTCTTCTCCGCCTCCAGCATGGGGATGGGCTTGATGTGATGGCCTCCTGGGGAGCTGACTGTGAATCAAGCAGCGTCCACTCCCCCAGGACCATAGAGCCTGGTGAGGGGAAGAAGGAGTTCCCTCATTCTCAGGGCCAGGGCATCCCCTGGGTTGGGGCTGGGGGAATCAGCTCCAGACTACTGGGTGAAGGTGTGATAACTACGAACAGTCAGATCCAACAGCAGTGCCCTTATAAATGGGGTTTTACTTGCCCTCAGTTCTGCACTTATGGCGCTTTAAAAAGGCAAGTATAGAAGGAGAATTGCTCAGTGTCAGCCCTGGGGATTTTTAATCTAACCAAGTCCACAAACCACAGAGAACGCAATGAACTGTGTCCTTTCACCAATTCCAAGAGTTCCAAAGCTCTCGTCTCCTTCTCCCCTCCCCAGGGTGTGCCTTCCAACACGAAAGGGAAGCCATCACGTGAACTTTAGGGGGACGAAGGCTGGGGGTTATGAAAGCCACCCTCAGCCCCCACACTAGGGAGGCAATCCGGGAGCTGCTCTCTCTGCTTTCCTCTCCACAGACACATAAACCTTCTTAAGGGCTGGTCCCTGTGGGTTTATAAGAGTTTGTTCCAGAAGGTGAGGCTAAGAGGGTTGGAAAGGAAGACATGAGTCTGAATAAAGCAGGTGTCTCCCAGCTGGGACCCTGAGCCCAGCACCTTTGAATCCTCTAATCTCTGGCATCCCTTGAAGGCAGGATGCTGGTGGTGAGGGGAAAAGGACCTGAGTGGCTGAGAATGCCCTTCCCAGGTGTCTACGCACAGGTACACACCAAACGAGAAAGCTGATGCCATCTCCCACGTCAAAGCTTCTCAGCACCAAGTTCTCCAGCCCCCAGGGGACACTTTTCCCCAGGGGTCCTCCCCAAGCCCTGTCTCCAACAGGGTGTCTGTCTGTCTCAGGGGTTGTTTGATGGGTTGATTCCAAGACATTTCTCATCCCAGCCTTACCATGTCTCATCCCAGCCTCTGATGTCAGTTGAGTTGGAAAATTCTACAGCAATGCTTACTTCTTTTCAAGGATTTCTTCTGCTTCACCTTTGGGTCTAGAAGCAAGGAATGGAGGGAGGGAGAGGAGGAGGAGGAAGGGAGGGAAGGAGGGAAGAAAAAAGAAATAGAGATAGGCTTACAAACTTCTCTAACTCAGTCCCACATTTCAAAATCCAGAAAACTATGTTATAGCTGGGACGCAGAGGTATCCCATTTATTCAGCTGTCCCATCCATCTACATGGAACAGGCAAAGCCACATCACTAGGCAAGTTCAAGTAGCAGATGAAAGGCTTCTGGGGCTGGAACCTAGATGCCATGATTTCCAGCCCCACCAGGCTGGTGGCCTCTACCATACATAGAAGTACCATCTACCCCTATAGTAAAAGCATCCCTCCCTCTCTCAAAGGAAGCCTAAAGCCCAATATTTCCCTCTCCTTATTTTATTCATTCTTACACATCTCTATTGCTCTAACAGGAATGAACTAGAATCTGTACAGGTTCTCTCCTGCCCTGAAAATTCTGCCTGGTCTCCTTGGCTGTTGATGGCATCGAAGCTCTCACAATCCCTCTTGCACCTGCACCTTTCCTGTCTTGCTCCAGACTCCCGGCTCCATGCCTTCTTGAGTCAAAAAGGCTTTGCCAAGAATTCCTTAACCTCCTAACTGGGCTTCTGCCCTCAGAGGTCCCCAGTGTCTTGGGAGTGTCTAGGGCCATGGTTCTGCCTATTAGAAAGTTCCAACCTTGCCCCCATTTCACATTTCTCCTCCACTCTTTTGACTCTCTCTCCCAGAAACTCCTGTCTTAACTTCAGACTCCCATGCCAGGTCACTCTTTCCTTCCTCTCATCTCCCTCTTCTTCCGTCTACCTTCTTCCATTCCTAATTTCTTTTCCCTGGACTTGCTATCATCACCAGCTCTGAAAATCAGAGCTCTCAATGAAACCAATGGAAGAATAAGACATTCTTCGGGTCTTCTGTTTGCCTCGCTGGTGTATCCTTCACCTCCTGCCCCTGTGACATGATACACCAGTGCATGGAGCCAAGGGCTTTCCACCTCTGAGCTCTGGGAGGGAAGGGAATGGAGCTCTGGGTTCGAGACGTCATGGCCTGTGATGGTCAGTTTGGTTCCTGCCGCTGGCAAGTCCCCTGAAGCTCCCAACTCAGCCTGACGTTAGCGCAGAAGCTCCTGATCTGGCCAAAGACTCATATCCTTGAGGGCTCTCAGCCTCTTTTCCAACACACTTGCTTGTGTATGTCACCTATCCTCTTTTGTCCACAAAGACTTGAGGGCCTCCTAAGTCTCCAAGCATAGAGGAACATCCATGCCAACATCCCTGCCATCAAACTCAATCCATTTTCTTCGGAGATACCTTGTCTGTCACCAGCCTCCACCCTCATACTCCTCACACAGGCCACTGTGCCCTTGACCCAAGGCAAAATGAAAGGGCTGCCAATCACTCAGACCCCAAAAGGCGCCTGCCCTGAGAAGAGCTGGCAATGTTACCTCCCACATACATTCCTGTCATCCTCTCTGAATCTGGGAAATTTTGCTCTGGAGTATTTTCAAGAAAGCGCATTGTGTTTTAATGAAGTGTTTTTTAGGGTTCAAATGTTATTTTTTATAAATGCAGCATTTTAATGGCAGATTCAATATGAAAGACATGTCTTCCCGGGCCCTATATTTGCTTTTGGAAGGCAGCATACTCTAGGAGAAAAAAGGCACGGGGCTGAGGCTCTGGAGACACAGCTTCCAGCCCTGGCTTTGTCTCCAAGGGGGAGTCATGTTCCTGCTCAGTGCCTCAGTTTCCCCATCTGCAAAATGAGGGGCTTTGACTAGATGAGCTGTGACGTTTCATTCAGCTCTTACATTGTAGAGTTTTCATTCCCTGCCAGCACCTGCTCTCCCCGTTCCTCCCCATCTCCACTGAGCTGCAAACATCCCACAATGCCTGCCCCACAATGATGTCCTAGACAGCCACCACACTCCTCACTAGAGCCTGGGATGGGCCTGATGGGCTCGGCCACCCAAGGATGCCCTCATACCTGAAGTTTAAGGGTCTACGCATTCAGCAGCTCACCAACTGTGTGCCATAGAAGCCCTCTTGTAGAGACACACCTAAACCATCCTAAGTGGCTGTGGAATTCTGGGGAATTCTGAGTTTGGAGCTTCTATTTTGAATATGGTCCTTATAGCTGGAGGGAGGCGGTTCCAATTTCAAAGAGGGAGCTGGCTGGAGAGAAAGGTCTGGAGGTTTGCCCACAAGGGCATGAAGTTTGTACTTGAGGGCAGCTGGGAAATTCAAGCTGCAGAGGAACATGTGCACAGCCTCTGTGTGGCAATGAATGTCACGATCTCCCACTCTGGAACGTGTGTCCTGAAGACCAAGTCTGGATACTGAGGCTCCATTCCAACTGGAGGAGGAGGCATCACCACCTGGGCTGCTAGGAAGGGGCACTCATCCCATCCTGGTACCTTTCTAGCCCTTCCTCATGACACTGCCGTCCTCCCGGTGAAGGCTTGTGAAGCAAGAATGCAGAGTCCACGTTGTTATCATCAAGCCCATCTTGTAAATCAGCAAACATATTAACCTTCCATCAGTCAGAGAAATAATGCTGTGGCTGTGTGTTTCCTTAATGCCTTCCCTCCTGAGGGAGGAGAAGACCCTGCTCAACTTTGCTGCCCACCCTGCAGTGACCTCTGAATGCCACGCCATGGGAGGACTTATTCATTGGCTTCGTAGTGGCAAATATTCCTCTAGTTCTATAACTCAACTAGACATTTTGTAGTAAAGAATTCTTGAAATTCTCTAATAAAAAGCAATTCTTACTGTAATATTTTTAGTTTGGGGACACGATTTCCTAAGGGGGGGATTAATGAACATTTTTATGCATTAGCCCAATTTATGAATTCCATGTTTATTATATGGTAGTACTGATGAAAAGTACCTTTCTATCTGTATCTTTGCAGTTTCTTCATTATTCATATGTAAGCTTCATGGTGAGCAGTGCTCTAGTAACTGCTTCTCTGTACAAATCTCATCGTTCTACTTACCTGTCAAAGCACATTCTACATGTACTGTAAACAGACACACTTTAGTAAGATTTAGTCTTAAGGATTTTTTCCACTTTTGTCAGTAACAGATATTTATGGATTAAAAAATAAAGCCGTTTCAACATAACATGTGTCTCCTCAAGTAGCCACGTGCCGACTTTTAGGGAGTCAAACCCAAAAGTAATTAAAAAGCAAGAAAGAATGCAGAAGATCATTCTGCAAATAGGAGCTAGAGAGCTTTTAGGGTGAAGAGAGTGTTTTAAAACTGGATTGTGCTGATGGTTATACAACTGCATAAATTTACTGAAAATCACAAAAGTTTATATTTGCAATGGGTAATTGTTATGATAGACCAATTAAACTACAGTAATGCTTTCTACGATGGGTAATGTAAGAAATGTGGGAAGACAGGCCTAGGACAAGTGTCAATGGACAAGGTATACTAATTCAAAGCAGAATTATTAGGTTGGTGCAAAAATAATTGAGGTTTTTGCCATTAAAAGTTCAAACAGCTTTATTTTTTAATTAAAACTTTTTGTCATTAAAAGTAATGGCAAAAACCTCAATTGCTTTTGTACCAACCTAATAGAAGATCTGGCTCCATATCCCTCCTCATCTACCCCAGAACTATTTAATTTTCTTAGACATTAGGTCTTAGTCTGATCTTTGAGTTAGTTCTTGTAGTTACCATGGGTAATTGGAGTAAAGCCAGTTAAGTATCCAGGACATTTAACCCAGAAAATCAAATTGCACCATAAAAATTGATTAAGATTTGGAGTTTTGTTCAAGACTGTCTTTCTCTGGACATGTTTTTAATATTATTTCTTTGGCACATGTTCAATTTTGCTGTTAAAGTTATCTGTTTAATGTTTCTGAATTTTCACCAAAGCCTCAATACTTAGGTTCAGCAAACAAAGTATTGCCAAACAGGACAGTTGTCTAAACATCCAACTTCAGCACCTCCACAGTTCCTAGAATCCATAGTCAGTCACACTCTCTTACCAAATCCCCAACTCCCTTGTAAATAAAATCATTTTCATTGGATGCACTGGACTTATTTCCAAAAATCCTCTCATTCTCTCCTGTCACTGGCATTCATTACCTAGGACAAAGTTATAAACCTGTTTATTACTGTACATTATAACCCATAACCACACATACTCTGAAATGTACTTACTTATTACAATCACTACTGCAGTGCAATTACATCTAAGTTATAGCATCTCTAACCTATGATGACTCACAGCAAGTACACACACACACACACACACACACACACACACACACACACACACTACAAGTACAGGAAACTTTCATTAATCTCTATATCCATTATTGGAAAGAAGCCTCCATCCCCCCCCCCAAAAAAAAAAACAAATTCTGAATTGGGTAATGTTTTTCAGAGAAGTGTAATTTAACTATAATGCTTACACATACATATAGTGACTAAATTAGACAAAAACCTGTTCCCTAATAGAAACTCTCAGGAAATCTTCGTTATTGAATAGGTAAGAATGATATATGACTAAAATTAAAATAGTCAAGAGGTATGGGTTAGAGAGCTCTCGATATGTTTTAATGGTGCTTCTAAAATACTTTAAAAGACTATTTCCTTAAATAGACTAAATATGTCCCTTTAAATATTCTTCACTTTAACAATTTGTTCGACTTTTTCTCTTTGGTCCTCAAAGGTAAACCTCAATTCAGACCCTGACCACAGCTGTCGCTAATTCCAAATCGGTGAGGTCTGAATAAAGGAGGTTTTAATACACCATCACTAACAAGGCAAGGGCAACAAAAAACTCATATTGGAAGCTGAGATTCCATGAGTTTTGGACAGCTTTTCACCTGCAGTGTTACTTTGGACACTAATTTTCTTCTTTCTCCTCTCTGGTTTGGCATGAGAACGAAGCTCAAACCTCTAGGGGGTAGCAAGGATTTCCTTCAGGGATCTAAAAAGACCTAGGATACTCACTGGGCTACAAATGTCAGGAACAGAAAAACCAGAAAGGGTTTGGGAGCAGAGGCTGGAAAAGAGGTGAATTCAAAGTACCAGAATAAGGGAATCAATGACTTATATGTTGGATATGTTTGCCAACGGCATCTCTGGACCTTGGTTTTCTCATATGTAACCATCGGAGAATTAGATAGACTCAAGATACTTTCTGTGTCTGATATTTTATCACTTAATTATCACAAAACAATACTCACATTGTACCTGGGCTTCTAGGTAGCTGAAAGAGCTTGTGAAGTACCCACCCTGCTGTCTTCCTCAGCCCTGTCCATCCTAACTTTCCCATCCCATGAAAACAGGATGCAGTTGAAGAACACTGGACCAGAAGTGAGGAGGCCTTGTGTCTTGTACTGGCTCTGCCAGAATTTCATTGTGTGATCTGGAAAAACTTATTTCTCCTCTTTAAATCTCAATATTCTCATTTAAAATGAAGTGAGTAGTCCAGATCAAGGCAGTCTTTAAAATGTGTCTCAGCTTCTTTAGTCTCTGCTTTGGTGACTTTGCCAAGACTCGACAAGGAACTGGTGAGCTTAGCTGATGTGGATCATGGCAAAAGGGTAGAGTGGATATGGAGAAAGAGAAAACCCTTAGCTGGAGCCACCACTTACTAGGTAGTATCTTCCCCGTTGTCGGCATGGTCTACCCTTGTATCAACAAATGGCTATAAAGAGAGCGAAAATATTGAACGAGAGGAAGAACAAGGTCCTCAGGAAACTGTCTCTTTTGTTTGACTTAACTTTTTTTGTGATTTCCCAAAATCTACAAACGGCCTTTAAAAGAAATTTCAAATAATACATTTTTTTTTCACAGAAAGCTCTCAGCAGCTCACTATTTTACAGTGTTTTGCCATTAGAAATAGAAGTCACATGTGTGTTTCAGGACCAGTGCTCTCTCCACAAAGAAGGGAGAAGTTTTTTTGCCTCTAGCCTCTGTCACAAGTCCAAGTTCTGGAGATGTATGGCAAAGGTAGTATACTAAGGCTTTTGCCCTTATTTCCAAGTGTGTGCACATTAACACTTCTTTCTTGGAGCATCTAAAAGAGCTACTCTTACTCTTTTATCATCACAGCAATCATGGAGAGGATCTCCTCTGCTACATAAGGCAGGGGCTCCATACATTGTCTTCATTTTAGACTCAGAGAAAACTAAAAACTGTCATCTAATCCAGTGCTGCTCAAAGAACAGTCCCTACAGCAGCAACATCAGTGTCCCTGGGGAGCTCATTGCAATGAGAATTCTCAGTGCCCACCCCAGACTTTCCAAATCAGAATCTCTGGCAGTGGAGCCCTGGAATTTGCATTTTAACAAGATTCTAACGTGACTCTATGCACATTAATGTTTGAGAAGCTACCATTTTGCCTTTTTGTTTTTCAGTTTTGAAATGTTATAACCCAATGACAAAAAAAAAAAAGACTTGGAATTCTGGGGATCAGAGTAGCCTTGGTCTGTGCAACCTGACAATTTTAGGCAAGCAGCTTCAGTGACAAGATTAGAACAAAAATGAGTGCACAGAGGATTAAGCATTTGGTAAATGAGAAGAAAGCTGAGGCAGGGTGTATCAACTCAAAAAGTTTCATAGAAGAGAAATTACGTGACTATTAGACAGCATCATAAAGATGAATATTTAAAGATTCCCCAACCCAGAGTGTCAAAATTTAAAGACAAAGGAGAATAAGGATAAGTGTGGGGATACACAACAACATCCATTTGCCAAGGCACAGGAGGAGTACGGAGTGGGCAGGGCTGCTCTAATCAAGCTTCTTGGGAAGGCAAGACAGCAGCCACGATGAGATGAAGAGAAAGGACTGCCCAGGGTAGGTTTCCTGCAGGGTCCTAATCTTCTTGGTAGTCTACGAGATAAGAGTCATTGAATAAGGCAGGATAGGGTGGATTCTGCTATGGTAATAAATAACTCCCAAATATCTTTAAGACACCAAAGGATTATTTTTCACTCCCGCTTTGTTGTAGGTTAGTGAGGACCTCTGTTGTACTTCCTCATCCTTACTCAAGAGAACAGAAATAAGAGGAGCAGCCTCTATAAGCAATGTTACCGTCCCCATGGCAGAGAAAAAAGAGCACTCTGGCGGTGGGGAGGAGGGGGAATGCCCCACAAGGACAATTAAATGGCAGCACAGAGTGGCACATACCACTTCTACTTACATCTTCTTGTATGAATCTGGCTACACTGTTCTACCCCACCACAGGGAAACCAAGAAGTGTGATTCTACCATATTACAGGATAATGGAAAATATCCAGTGAGCAGCACCAAAGACCACCACAGTCACTATGGTGCGTTTAGAGCAAAAGATTGGGAATTTATGTAGACAGAGGTTCCCTTCCCTATCACCAGAGTAAAGCCATCAAAGTGTTCTTTTTTAAGGCAGGTGAAACTTTTCTGCATCTGGCTTATTATATGTGAAGCCAGTGGTATGGGAGCATGTAAATGGAGCAGCCTCTTTATAATAAGACATCTATGAAAGGTTGAGAACATATCCCATGAATAGATCATCTACTCTTCAGTTCCAACCTCAGGGCTCCAGAGAGGACAGCGGACATGAAATGCTAACAGTAGATTCTGTGGAATCGCACCAAGATACTCTCTTTAACACATAATGATTTTAAACTGTGGTGGTTTCCACCCACCCCCACTTTCCTTTTGCCATGGTCTTTTCCTCACTACTCCAAACAACAGTCACCCTCCATCTATTCTGCCCTCAGGAAAAAGGTAGACAGACACCAGAGGAAGAAATCTTTGTTCAACCTTGACTTTCAAAATAGACTTTTTTCCAATCCACAGTGCAAAAACTGTCATGCAATTGCAAGAGCCGTATAGTAGAAAGAGAAAGTGTTTTCTCAGACAATGAAAGCTGACCTTTCAGTATCAATGAGCCAAGCTTCGAAAGCTTGAGTTTTTACAATAAGCCACAGAGTAGATAGCATATAGAATGTGGTGGAAGAGCATGTCCTGCTACACAAGGCAAAGAGAAATATCCTCCTGCAAACCTCAGGTGGAATCGAAGAAGGGAAAATAAAACAAGATGTGAATCCCTGAGATGTCCTGACCCTGATCACCTACTATGGGATGGGCGGGTAGGAAAAAAGGGAGTGGGGAAAGTGGACAACAGAATCCTCCAGACAGATTGGAGAATCTGAGGGTAGGATACACTTCTGCCTGGCTTCCTGCCTAGATCTTTGGAGAGTACATTCCTAATAAATCTTCCATGCCATCACGACAGTGATGGAAGAAGCATGGAAATGGCAGTGAGACAGGACTACTATCTGTCCGGACAGAGAGATGGTCCTTTACTCAACCCCAGACTTCCAGAGCTCCTAAGTGGTAATTGGAAGGCAAGTATCCTGGCTAGGGATTTAGAGGCTATCTCTAAAGACTGCAGATCTCAGAGCTCACAACAGCAAAAGACTACCATTACAGAGAAATGAAGTAAAGTACAAATCTGCACATTTGAGTTATAGCCATAAAGTATACAACAGGCACACTATGTCCTGAGACCCAAAGTCTTCCAACAGTGGTCTCAAACCTTTTTGCCTCATGATGTCTTTACACCCTTAAATGTTACTGAGGACCAAAAAGAGCTTTAGCTTGTGTAGGACTTAGCAAAATACACTTATCATACTCAAAATTAAAATATGGAACATTTAAAATTTATGTATTAATTTATTTTAGATTATGAACAATAAATATATAATGCACTAACATAAATAACATATGATTATAGAAAATAACTACATTTTTCCAAAAAAAATTAGTAAAAAGAGTGGAATTGTTTTACATTTTTTGCAAAGTTCTTTAATGTTGTGCTTACTGGAAGAGAGCCAGATTCTGATGTCTGCTTCTGCAGTTACTGTCTTGCAGTATCACACCTTGTGCGGCCCCCAAAGGCATCCTGGTGAACACGGAAAGAAGAAGGGAAGCTCCAACAAAGGAAATCGAGAGACACTCCCAATTTTTCCCCCTGCCACTGGCCAGCCCAAAGTAAAGCTGAGCTGAGGGCTAGAAAAAGCTTTAGCTTTACAGTAATTTGGAAGTCATTAATATTACAGTGGTCTGGGACTACTGACTACTAATTATTAGGCTGGGAAATTACAAACTGACTTTCTATTTTCTAACAGTAACCTGAAAAGTAGGTAATGGGAGAAAGGAATGAAATTTCTTACTGGTGACACACTTGGGTTTACTTGCTTGGCCTAATGGTTACATAGCTAAACATGCCTGGCATGGGACCTATGCAAAATCCCCCAGATTGAGGAAGAAGGAATGCTGTACTAAAGACTTGAAGGAGGGGCATAAAACTGCAGGATTAAGGAACTGTATGACATCCTCCATAGACTACAATAAAAGAAAATAAGGCTTTTACAAATAAGGAACAATCTTCAGGAGAGAACAAGATAGGATAAAAAGGAGAAAAGATTCATGGACACCTGGATCTTTGTCCTTACATCAATCATCCTGGCCACAACTCTATGTCCCTCACACCTCTTGATAACAGACTTCAATCCTACTTCAGTCACCAGTGTAGGCACATGGTTCAAGCCAGACCAACTTCAGTCTTTTTCTTTAATTTCCAAACAGAATCTTAAAGAGAGAAAATTTCTTTCTTTTCAGGGACTAAACCTTAAAGATACAAATCTAGGGCTACCACGGTCTTGTCCTACACTATGTGGGGGAAGAAAAAAGGTGATGAAAGAGAGGAATAATGACAGCTCACATTCATTCAATGCTAACTGTGCACTGAGCACTACCAAAGCACTTTATGAGCATTAACCCATTGAATCCTCATACCATCTCTTACAAGATTAGAACTACGTGTGTCCCATTGCTCAGGGGTTTGCCCATATCCTAAGGACAAGGAGAAGCCATTGAGGGCCCATGGGATGTATGGGAGCAAGATTAAGGTTACCCTTCAGAGGATGACTAGAGCTCTCCTGTAGAATGTGGATGTGATGAAGTTCATGTTGAAAGTCAGGGAGACCAGTGAGAAGCAGGGTGGTATTATGCTGAGAGATCCACCAAATCAGAGCTTTAGGCCTGGCCTCCAAATTTCAGTTGCAGAGAGCAACATAGTGGTCATTTAAGGATTCTGAGTCATTTCCTGGTTTTTAAAAAATTAAACTGACTAGACGTGATGGGTGGCTCACGCCTGTAATCCCAGCACTTTGGGAGGCCAAAGCGGGTGAATCATCTGAGATCAGAAGTTCAAGATTAGCCTGGCCAAAATGATGAAACTTCTTCTCTACCAAAAATACAAAAATTAACCAGGGGTGGTGGTGAGTGCCTGTAATCCCAGCTTCTCGGTTGGCTGAGGCAGGAAAATTGCTTGAACCTGGGAAGTGGAGGTTGCAATGAGCCGAGATCATGCCACTGCACTCCTGCCTGGGTGCCATACACACATACACAAACACACACACACACACACACACACACACACACACACACACACTGAATGATCTGAAATATTGATTTTTTTAAAAATGTAGACTAATAAACTACTTAGCAGTTGCTTGTATTTGTCACAAATCCCTCTTTCCATTTATCTTCCTTCTAGGACTGTGATTATTCAGGCGTATACTATGCTTAAAAGTCAGGATTGTGTGTGTGTATAATGTGTCGATAAAAGAATAAGTAAATATATCAATAAGTAAATTATGTTAGCATTAGGTGATGGATTCTATCTGATTTATAGTGATTTCTTTACATTTCTTTATATTTTCTAAAATTTCTAAGCATATATTATGCCTATGTTCAGAAAATAATCGGTATTTGTCATATTACCAATGTCACAGGCTCATTATATACAAATCTATAATAAACGTATAAATGTATAAAATGTGTGTGTAGAGATAGTCCCTGACTTATGGTGGTTTGATTTCCAACTTTTTGACTTTACAATGGTATAAAAGTAATACATGTTCAGTAGAAACTGTACTTTGGATTTTGACTTTTTCCCAAGCTAGCCATCTGTGGTACAATGCTCTCTGGAACTGGGCAGCAGCCAGGAGCCACAGCTCCCAGTCAGCCCCACCATCACAAGACCAAACAACCAGTTCAAGGGAAAACAACCAATTCTATTCTCTACGGTGTACTGTTTTCAATAAATCACGTAAGACATTCAACACTTTATTAGAAAATACTGCTTTGTGATAGGTAATTTTGCCCAGCTATAAGTTAATATAAGTGTTCTGAGCACGTTTAAGGTAGGTTGGGCTAAGCTGATGCTCAGTAGGCCAGGTGTATTCAATGCAATTTTGACTTTCCATATTCTCAATGTATAATGAGTTTATCAGGACAAATACCCATCAAAAGTTGAGGAGCATCTGAGTGTGCATGCATGCATGCGTTTGTGTGTGTGTGTGTGTGTGTGTGTGTGTGTGTGTGTGCATGTGTGTGCATGGGTAACACAATGACTGGAAGAAAACCCCAAATTACTAACGATGTTATGAATCTTGGTAATTTTTAAATTTCTTTTTACTTTTATATATTTCCTAGTTTTCCATAATAAGCATGAGTTAGTTTTTTAACCGAAAAAGTAAAATTCATTGTTTTAATATTTAAAAGAAGAGAGGCTGGAGGGCTCATTTTGAACAAAGATGCTACACCTTCCTGAAAATGGAGCAGCAAATGTTCCGGCCATTCTCCTGCAGAGCCTTCTCCATAAAGGAGCCACAATACTCATATGAAGGTTGGCTTAAATTAAGACAACTCAGTGGAACTGGGAGCAACTCTACTGAGCATCCACCTTGAGGGCTGATGTTTCCCCTCTTTTTCCTTATTTTCCAGGGCAGTGCTTTTTTCACTGGATAATCAGCTCTTCCTCTTTTATGAAGTAATTCTAGCTGTGATTGGGGAATTGGTGAATTAGGGGTTGCAACAGGGCTAGGTGGGCTGGGTGAATGCCATGCCCTCTCTAGTCTGTCCAATCCACTTCACCCCCTACTGGATCCCTTATAAGTCAATTACTACTGCCTTTAAAAAGAATTCCTACGCTATCACTAATCTTAGCCTACTATTACATTTGTTAGAGCCTTTAGAAGGTGGTGAGTACTATGTCAACTTAGAGAACACAACCTCCATCTAAAAAGAGCTGTATTTCTCACCTGCAGCCAATCAATATAATAAAGAAATGCCAGACCAGAATAGCCTCTATTTTATATTTTTAAAGGATTAAAATATACTGATTTTTAAATGATGTTAGTACATTTGAAAAGAAAACCCTTTCTGGGCCAATGAGTTCTGGCTAAATACAATAGCTCTGTAAGCCATGATTTGACTAGTCAACTAAAAAGTACATGACCTCCAAGTCAAATAGTCCTAGGATTCCTTATTTTCCCATATCTATAGCAGCTCTTAACCACTGATACTAAATACTATGCATAGCATCTATAATTCTGAAAAATAGGTCTGGCACCCATAAATGAGTAATACCTTGACCCAAAGAGAATGGGTCAGGGCATTTCAAAAACCCATACAAGATCATGGACCAGAATTGTTAGGTACAAACATCTTCTTTGGATATTGAAAATTGTGGATGCAATCACACTTCCTGGTAGGTCATGAGACTTAGGTTTTTACAGTATAAAATCTTGGCTACATAAAGGGTCATTATACAATACTGAGCAAAGCGTAGTCTATGTGAGCCTTTGACAGAGCTTTGAGCTGACCTTGAGACATTTTGCTTACTTCCAGGATGCCTTTTTAACAGACCAGTAAAGCTTTAGAAGATTCTGAGCTGGACCAGTCTTTGTTTTCTCTGTGTAGCTCTGAGACCCCTGGGAAGCTATGTCACCAAGAAAAAGTCATTGTAGCAGTAAATTGAAATCATGTCAAATATAGTAGAAAGGGAAAGATGAAACAGCAAATCTCAAACACCTAAATCTCTCCTCAAACTGCCACCTCTAACTGCAAAATCTTAGAAGGAAATATATGCAACCAGAAGAGAACAAAGAAAAGAAGCATTTATGAATATCTAGGGCAATATAGAATTTGAGTGAACTAAATTTAATCAGAGCACCCAGGCCTTAATAGACCTAGGCAACTCCATTTCAAGGCATATCCCAGGTGAGCTTATGCTAACCAGCAGGGAGAAAGAAAGATCTCAAAGGAAGAACGGGCAAACGAGGGGGGAAAAAAAGCCTTGCCTTTCTTCTAGAAAAAGAATAGCACCAGCCCAGTCTCATTTATCCCATTCTGGCCAGCAAGCATGCTTGACAAGTATTTGTGTTGGGGACAGTGGGGCTGGAGAGAAGATGGGAGAGTGCAGTGTGGAGAGCCAAAGTGAAATTGTCAGAGGCATTTGAACCAGAGCAACTCCATCTTGAGTAAGGGCTGGGTAAGACAAGGCTGAAACCTTCTGGGCTACATTATCAGGAGGTTAAGGTATTCTAAGTCACAGGATGACAGAGGAGGTCAGCATAAGATACAGGTCATAAAGACCTTGCTGATAAAACAGGTTGTAGTAAAGAAGCCGGCTAAATTCCACCAAAACCAAGATGGCAACAAGAGTGACCTCTGGTCATCCACACTGCTACGCTCCCACCAGCCCCATGACATTTTTCAAATATCATAACAATGTCAGGAAGTTACCCTGTATGGTCTAAAAAGGGGAGACATGAATAATCCACCCCTTGTTTAGCATAAAATGAAGAAATAACCATAAAAATGGACAACCAGCAGTCGTTGGGGCTGCTCTGCCAATAAGGTAGCCATTATTTTATTCCTTTATTTTCTTAATAAACTGGTTTTCACTTTACCGTATGGACTTGCCTTTAATTTTTTCCTGCACGAAATCCAAGAACCCTCTCTTGGATTCTTGGATTGGGGCCCCTTTCCAGTAACAAAATGGAGTTGGTTGGCCCCTCTTTCCCCAGAGAGCAATCCTTACCCTCTCTTCTCCTCTGGACATGTGAAGGAAGAGTGTCTCTTGTGGTTTACTCAAAGTTGAATGTCTTTAAAAGCTCCAACCCCCTAGGACTGGGACTGTGTCTAAGAACTTGGCCAATCCAGATCAGAGGTCCCCCTATTTTCCATGGGGCACAAGAGAAAGAGAGACTATCTAGAGAGGAGCTGTGAGCTTCCCCTCTCTAGGAGGCCCCACATTCTCATATTTTCCTATTAACTTATTGGTTCAACTTGAGCTTAGGATCAGCTATTGGGTACTCTGTGCTTTTATTGGAAAATCAGCAGAGTCTAGAAAAATTCCACAATTTTGGCAATACCTTCAGGGACCGGTTTCCCAGCTGTGCAGATCTCCTCTGACCCCATGAGGATCAATAAAGAGAGCAACTTACCCCTCTCTACCACTATGATTGTGTCTTTGATTTTTCTCTCAGAATCTGATGAAAAAGTAAACCCAAAACAGTGAAAATTAGCTTTGCCTCCAGGCCACGTTAAGCCAAGCATAACTGTCTCTTCTGTTTCGCCACAGAAATTACAATCAGCTCCAACTCCAAATCAGCTCGCCAAACAAGTGTGTACAATCTGACTAGCCCAGATAGAGCAGCATCTTCTATTTTAAATGTACAAACTTGCTGCCATCCTGTAAGCTTTCATGGGATGGCCCTTGTTGCTCCCACTGAAAAAGATAAAATCTTCCTGTCTTCGTATTTGTCAGGGTGCTGGTCAACATATGCAGGTTATCTGTGTCATCTATGGCTTGTGAACATAAAACCACTTGGGGGAAATCTCCCCAAAAAAGGCATGAGGTAGCACCAGAGAGTGGTAAGGGCTATGGCTCCAGAACCAGGCCACTTACTATCTAGAGACCATATATTTAAACTTTTCATGCTTTAGTCAATTCATCTGTAAAAGGGAGATTAGGACCGTACTCAGTCACAGGGTTTTTGTGAGGATGAAATAAGTTACTATGTGTAAAGCACTTAAAACAGCGCTTAGCATAGAGTAACTCAATAAACCTTTGAAGAAGTTATGACTTACTTCCCATATAATGGTTGTATATGGCAGGGAGGTCGAGGGGTAAGCTAAATAAATTTCCTCTTGTCTCAAAGAGTGGCCATTCTAAACAATACTACATTCTTGCAAAACCTAGACATTTGTAATGGTTATACCTCCTGCCAATCAGAAGAACTTTCTAGAGGCTCCCTCATATATTTAAAACATATATGTATATTAGTTACTTTAAGTGAGAGGGTACATCCAGTCCTAGTTAATCCATTTTGGATGGAAAGAGAAGTCCCTGAAAGCAACACATTTGAAGTTTTAAATATACGAAGGAGGCTCTGGAAACATCTGGAAAGTTTCATATATACATATATTGTTTCATATATACGTATATGAAACAATAGGAATGAAGAAATTGAGTATCAGTGACAATGACACCTGCAAGACAAGAAACAGATAAGGTAAGCCATACGATTGTCTCAGCTCATCCCCTAGAAAGAGTTTAAAAATGAAATGAAAAGCCACAACCTGGGTAAGAAAATATTTGAAAATCACATATCTGAGAAAGGACCTGTATCCAGAATATGTAAACAATTCTCAAAAGTAAATAAATTGGCCAGGCCCAGTGGTACATGCCTGTAATCCCAGGACTTTAGGGGGTTGAAGTGGGAGGACTGCTTAAGCCCAGGAGTTCAAGATCAGCCTGGGCAATATAGAGAGACTCCATCTCTACAAAAAAAAAATTAACATTTAGACAGGCATGGTGGTGCATGACTGTAGCCCCAGCTACTCAGGAGGCTGACGTAGGAGGTCTGCTTGAGCCTGGGAGGTCAAGGCTGCAGTGAGCCATGTTCACAGTACTGCACTCCAGCCTGGGCAACAAAGTGAGACCTAGCTTCAAAAAAAAATAAAACAAACAAGGGAAAAAAGGAAATAAGCCAAACAGCACAACAAAAAAGGAGGCAAAATACTTGAACAGACTCTTCACAAAAGATGTATAGATGTCAAAAAATGTGAAAATATGCCCAACATCAGTTATTCAGGAAATGCAAATTACAAGCACAATGTTAGATAATACTCCAAACCATTAAAATGAATAAAATTTAAAAGACTAAACATACAAGAGTTGGCAAGGATGTAGAGGAAAGAAAACTCTCATTCACTGCTGGTTGGAATGCAAAATGGCATAACCACTTTGGAACATAGTTTGACAGAGTTTTTTTTTTTTTAAGTGAAATATACATCTATCATGTAATCTGGCCATTGTATTTCTTAGTATTTATGTAAGAAAAATGGAAGTATATGACCATACAAAAACATGCAATAGGCAAAAACTAGAAACAACCCAAATGTTCAACAGATTAATGTATAAATAAGTT
>NW_016107387.1:2668109-2709813 GCF_001604975.1 Cebus imitator | reverse complement strand
AAAAAAAAAAAAAAAAAAGAGAAAGAAATGGACTTTTGATACATGCAGTAACATGTACAAATCTCAAATAATTAGGCTAAGTGAAAGAAGCCAGTACTCAATACACAGTACATGATTTATAGAAAATGCAAGCAATCTAGAGAGACAGATAATAGGTTAGTGTTTGCCAGGGGGTTGGGAGATGGGGCAAAGAGAGGAGAAAGAGAGAGATTCTCAAATGGAAACTTTGTTGGTAATAAACGTTTGACAGTGATATTCACCGTCTTGACCGTGTTGATAGTTTCATGGGTGTACAAACATGTCAAAAAATTATCAAATTGTACACTTTAAACATAGGCTGTTTGTTCTATGTTAGTGACACCTAAATAAAGCAGTTAAAAATACATTTGCCTTTTAATTCGTTTGGTGAGGTCTAAGGACATAAATACACTGTATCCTATGGAGCAAGAATTCTCATATATATAATAGGCACCTCTCCAGCCGCATCTGCAGCCCCTGCTCATCCATGTGGAATTCCCATCTCCTACAATTCCAACTCCCTCCCTCAGGCTTTCTCAGCCTTGTGCTGTATTTACATTGCAGTGGCCAGGCAGACACTTCCTCCTAAGTCCTATGAATCTGCCTTGTTATACTCATATTTCTTCCCAAATGCGACATTATAATGAAGTGTTTAAAAAGTAGACTTGGGAATCAGCCTGACTGCAGCATCATTCACCAGCTGAATTATATTGAGCAGTAACTTAACCTCTGGGCTTGTCTTCATCTGTAAATTGGGTATACTAATAATATCCTTCTTATAAGGTCCCTGAAGAGGAAATAGTTTTAATGCTGCTGAGAACCGTGCCAAGCACATAGTAAGAATTCAGTAAATTCTGCCCACAAAGAAACTACAGAAATGATATGGCTGCTCATTTTTTGAAATATAGGGCATAGAAATATTCTTATTCTTTTTTTGCTTATTATCCCACACACACACACACACACACACAAATCATCACAATGTTGTTTTAAGAGTTGTCTACAAAAATATTGATTGTTTTAACAAAGCCCATTGATCCCAACCTACCTCCCTGAGGAGGGTAATTCCACCCAGGGAAAATCCAAGCCCTGCCTGCCCATTCCACCCACACATAACCAAATGCTGCCCTTGGTATATCTCATCTGCCACCAGTTTTTGCCCAAAAAGTTGATGCCATCTATCTTTGAGGCATGTTCTCTCAGAGCATGGGGTTCAATCTTTCCGCTCACAGCTCTGTGAATGCTGCAACTCAGCAAACCTTTCCCTGCAGTTCCCTCTACTGATATTCCTGGACTTCTTTCTCAAATCTCTACAGACTTCCCTCTACTTGCATTGTTATCATAGGTCACAGAGGGAAAGAGAGGAGACAGAATTCCCCATAGAATCTTATCTTCCTATAGAAATCCCACGATCCACCCTCTGCAAGCTGAAGATCTGGAAAAACTGATGGTGTTGTTTATCCGAAGGCCCGAGAGCTGTGGAGCCCATGATGTCAGTTCCTGTCTGGATGTGAAGGCCTGACCGCCAGGAGCGCTAAGGACAGGGAAGATTCAATATTCCAGCTCAAGCAGGCAGGCAGAGTTAATTCAACCTTCCTTCTCCTCCTTGTGGTTCTGTTCAGGCCCTCAGTGGATTGGATGGGGTTGACGCACACTGGGGAGGGTCATCTTAAGGAATCAGTCCACCAATCTGAATGCTAATCTCTTCCACACCCTCAAGCCACACCCTGAAATACCATTTAACTGGCTGAGCATTTCATCGCGCAGTTAAGTTAACATACAAAATTAATCATCACACTTCCTATATGCAGAGTTTAGAAGAACACCTTCTTTGGTTTCTTAGATTCAGGCTTTCTCTAGAGGAAAGGGGTGGATCTTCCCTCTGAGGAAAATGTCTTTCCTCTTCTATTTAGTTTTTCTGGTACCATCATCCTCTATAACCAAAGAACAACTAAGATATCCCTGGTCTTTCCAGTCCAGTGATTTTAATTGCAGGAACTATGTAATGGAATTTTCTTAGACCGCTAACTTTATAATATTTTCATTTGGTTTTTCTCCATCTCAGATCAAGAAATAATTGTATTCCCCACCTAGTAAGTGCCCCTGCTTTTCACTGCTCTGAAAACCACAACCATGATTAGGAATTATCTAATATCTCTCCATGACACCTAATCAAGAAAGAAAGTGGTAGGGGACCCCCACTGGCATCTTCCAGCCAAACCACAAAGATCACATAGGGATGACCCCTTTGCTTATCAGTGCTGCTACTCTCCCAGGCCCCCTATCTCCCTGAGATTGTGGTTTCTGGGGCACACAATGGAGCCCGCCCAAGGGCACATGGTGAGGAATGTGTGGGCAAATGCAGTCAGGGTCCTTCAATCCTACTGACACTGAAATAAGGCATTTGAAACAAAGTAGAGAATCTGGGGAAGCTAATTCTAGAGAGCTCATCCAGTCTGAGATCAAAGATCTGAAAGTTCCAAGTGAGAAAAACAGACAATGGCCAGACCATATCTAAAAACAGAACCTCAACCCACAGTCTCTGCAGCAACCGGCCCAGGAAGCAAAATCACAACCCTTGCAGCAATAGGCCTCAAATAGTTAGGACTTGGTCACTGTTAGGTCTAATTGTGTAAGTCAATATAACTGGGTTAAGAGATGCCCAGGTAGCTGATAAAACATTTTTTCTAGGTCTCTCTGTGAGGGTGTTTCCAGGAGAGATGAGTGTTTGAATCAGAAGACTAAGACAGAAGATCTGCTTTCACCAACGTGGGCTGGCATCATCTAATCCACTGAGGGCCTGAACAGAACCAAAAAGCAGAGGAAAGTTCACGTTCTCTTCTTGAGCTGTGATAGCCATCTCCTCCTGCCTTCGGACTTCAAAGCTCCTGGTTTTCAGGCTTTCTGACTCAGAAACTTACACCAGAGGTTCCCATGGTCCTTTGGCCTTGGACTGAGGCCAAAAACAACAAAAATTTATTTCTCACTGTTCCAGAGACTGAGAAGTCCAAGATTGAGGTGCCCACAGATTCAGTGTCTGGTGAGGAGCTCTTTCCTCGTTCATAAAAAAGTCAAATAGATTTTTGAAGACTCAGTTACAGCACCAGCCAGGTGGCAATACCTTGCAGGGCTGACTCAGGGTCCTCCAGAAAGCTGTATATACTCTAAATCAGCATCCAATATATGGTACTAATTCTCCAATAGCCAGAATTCATGGGTCTAGGAATTAAGGGGTAGAAGTTGGAGTGGCATCACTCATCATTACCACTAGCGACCCACTAATAAAAATTTTGCTTTCTGTTCCTGTGACTTCATGCTGTGCTGGCCCAGAGGTCTGAGGAAGGAATGATGTGACTCTCAGTCCAATGTTGAAGACCTGAGAACTAGCAGGGCTATTGATATAAGCCCCAGAGTCCACAGGCCTGAAACCCAGGAGCTCTGATGTCCAAAGGCAAGAGAAGATGGATGTCCCAGTGTTACAGGACCTTTGGAGTGTTGCTCTTCTGGCTGGAAACCCGTGTCCGATGGCACCTTGCCCAAAGTTTTGCTAGGGCCCACTGGGCTCATTCTGTCCACCTGCCCTGGCAGGCTGCACTTGGCTTATGCTATGGGCCTGGATCCTATGCCTCCAAGGGAGACTGCAAGTCAGGCATGGAGTAGTGAGGGATGTGAGAGTGAGTGTGGGTTCTGTACCCTTAGACATGCCAGCTGCTGTGACAGGGTGAGCAACTCCAAGTCCCAGGATGGGTGCCAGCTTTCTGCAAGGCAGTGGCTGGACCAGGCACGTTGCAGGCAGCTTCCCTGGCTGGCACCAAGGAATGTGGTGGTATCCAGTAGCTTGGAGATGCCAGGCACTGTAGGACCCCAAGGAGGGAGTCACAGCCCTGGCTCAGGGAGCTTCCAGGTCTGGGGTCCCCAAAGAGCCACTGCTCTTCTCCCCTTCTCCTTGTCCATAATATAGTGAGCAAGGGGCATGTTTCAGCCCTGTTTCGGGTACAGCTCCTTTAGCCTGGCCATTTATTGGGTCCCAAGTTCTTGTCCTGCGACCAGGAAAAATGAGTTATACAGACAAGTGAAGAGTGGGCAAGATGAAGCAGAGCTTTGTTGAGCGATGAAACAGCTCAGTCTCTCACAGTGGGAAGCTCCTTTCTGCAGCAAAGGTGTCCCATCAGAGTGTTCAGCTCCCAGCAGAGAGGGTAGCTGCTCACTCTAGCTGGTCATCCCCTCGTCTGATCTGCTCTGGCTGAGTCCCAGGCTGTTACGGGCCACAGAGGGTAGGAAATGCGTGCCAATTAGTCCACGTGGCCGTGGGCAGGCCCAGAAAATGCACTACACATTCCCATTCTGGTCCACAGGACTGGCATCCCAGCCGTCATCCTTCAGGCCCTCCATGGCCTGAAGGTGGGGCCTCACCAGGAACCCACACCCTCCTACCCAAGAACCTGTCTGCCTCCTGCTGCTATCCATAGTATCCAGGCTGCTCACACCAAGAGGCACCTGTAGGCCAGTGCCAGGCTGTCCTCAGCACCCCCTCAGTCTCCTTCCCATGCTTGTTGGCACCCCAAGTCCTTCCCAGGCCCCCAAGAGTACAGAGAGGCCCACATCTACAGCCCCAACTTGGGTGGCTGCAGCTGCATCCCAGAGGGTCAGGGCTGCTGCCTGCTCCCAGCTGCTACCAGCTCCATGGAATGTGTAGCCCTGGCTTTGTCCCCTTGCAGCTTGGGATGGGTGCTCCAGGTCCTGGCTGGGCCCAGGCTGGTGTCCGGGGCTGGGGCAATGTCACCATGAGCTCCCCACATGGCCCCAGTGCTCAGGGCAGCCCAGGGCTCCCCTTAAGCTGGCTTGTGACCCTGCCTGGGGGTGCACCTCCAGGAATAGATCATGGGCTGCAGACTGCAGGTCCAGCTGTCTGGAGTGTCAGGCCTGGTGGTCACCCCAATGCAGGGCAAACCCTAAGGACATGGCCCCGGGGAGCCCCGCACAGAGCCTTCTCCCAAGGTGCAGGAACCTGGTCCCCTAAGCGGGGTGAGTGTAGTGGCTGTACCACTGGCCAGGTCCCTGAAGCGCGCACCATTCCCACTTCCCACCCTGGACACCCAAAGCATGACCCCAGCTCCACACCCTGGGCCTGGCCCTGTGTCCCACGTACAAGCACAGCACTGTCCCGTGCCCAGCTCAGCCTCAGGGCCCTTCTCTGCCCAACTGCACTGTTATCCCACTGGCAGGTGACCCGGCCTGGCCCCATTATGGCAGCCCCCAGAGTGGCAGGCTGGGGGGTGGGGGCTGTCCATGTCCTCCCCATACCTTCCCTGCAGCAGCAGCCACTCCAGATGGCCCACCACTGCCATCACCTTCTTGGCCCACCAGCTCAAGAAGAGAGAGAGAAAATCAGCTCTCTGTCTGCATTCTTATTCTATCCAAGCTCTCAATGGATTGAATGATGCCAGATGCATTGATGAAGGCAATATTCTTTACTCAGTATTCTGATTCAAATGATAATCTGTCCCAAAAACACTCCCACAGACACACTCAGAAATAATGTTTTACCAGCAATTTGGGTATCCCTTAACCCAATGATATTGACATATAAAATTAACCATCACAGTCAATAACTGCAGCTTCTCTAATTTCTGCTACCACTTCTAACTCAGGACCAGCCAGAGAAAGCCAAATATACTTCCAAACCAATCACGTAAGATGCCAGACTTCTAATTAGCTTGTCTTCAGCTTCCCCATACCAGCAGCCTCCACTCAGGGGACACCTGAAGCCTTCCCTTTTTGCCCCACTGTAAATCTTTCACACTGCACCTGTCTTTGAGGCACTGCCAAATACAAATGATTGTAGCTGACTGTTGTTAAGGACTGGTAAGCTCTGAATATAGAGTCTCTGTTTCCCATTTGGGCATTCTTCATTTATTTCCACATAAGTCACTGACACTTGAGGTCATTTCTTTCATCAGATAGCATTATTTCCTTGAATAAATACAGCTCCCAAGCCCATTGTGAGCTCAGAGATTTGGAGGACATTCTTCATCCAAGGTAGATGCCTGTGAAGAATAAGTCAAGGAGCATTTCTCCCATGGAGCCTGGTTCTCAAACTTTGGCATGCATCAAAATTTCATGGAGGTCTTCTGAAAATACCTTTGATGAGACCCACTCCCAATTTTCCCTTTAGCAGGGCTGAGTTGAGGACCAAGCATTTGGGTTTCTAATAAGTTCCCGGGTTGCTGATGCTGCCTGCCTGGGACCACACTTTGAGAACCACTGGCTCAACCCTTCAGCAAAACACAAAAACATCCCATCCCTGGGCTATATAGGACACAGATTAGCTCCTCACTAAAGAACTGTTGTAAGTCACTGTACTGTAAATCACAGCCTCTGTATCTGAAGGTATCCCAAAGGAACAAGAGGGAGTGGTGGCTTAGTCTTTTCTTAGGGTCTCTGTCACCTCTTCAGACTCATGTAAATAAAATGTCTGAAGGAAGGGGAGGGGGAGTGGGGGCAGAGAACAGACAAAGATACATTATGTCAAAGAGAAAGGGGCCCAGTAGAAAGAGAAACAGATGCAGGCATAAAAAGAAGTAGAATTAAAAGAGGATGAATCAGATGTCCCATTACCTTGGCCATGTAGAAGGAAGGGCTTCCTGGTAGAAAAGTAATTGTCTACCCTGGCAATACATTGAAATCCCCTGGAGGTCTTCTAACACGTACTAAGGCTTGGCTCCTATCCCCAGATACTGCTTCAGCTGCTCTGGAATGGGACCTAGCCTATTATTACTATGAAAATATCTCTAGCCAGGCACAGTAGCTCATGCCTGTAATCCCAGCACTTTAAGAGGCTGAGGCAGGTGGATCATGAGGTCAAGAGTTCAAGACCAGCCTGGCCAACATGGTGAAACCCTGTCTCTACTAAAAATACAAAATCAGCTGGGCATTGATGGCACAGGCCTGTAGTCCCAGCAACTCTGGAGGCTGAGGCAGGAGAATTGCTTGAACCCAGGAGGCAGAGGTTGCAGTGAGCTGAGATCATGCAACTACACTCCAGCCTGGATGACAGTGCAGGACTCTGTCTCAAAAAAAAAAAAAAAAATCTCCAAATGATTTTAGTGTGTGGCTACAATTGAGAACCACCAGAATATAGGGCAGCACACCCAAAGGGCATTCCTCTGTTACCCCTGGAAAACTCCTCTCAGTGGACTATGGCCTATTTCATCCTGGAAATACTTGGGCTCACCCACCCACCTGGCCAGCTCAGAGGTGAACATAATTTTTCAAACTTTTCATAATGCATCTATTAATTAATTTACTCATGTACTTACAAATGAATATTTCATATATTTCACTAATGTATAATCCCAGTACCACCAGAAGAGTTGATTCCCTTGACCTATAAGATGTGCCATTTCCTCCCAAATCAAAGGGATTACATTTAAGAAGGAAAGTTCACATCAACCCCCATGAATTCCTGCAATCACAAGAAGAAAAGACTAAGAAGGTGTGTTTTCTGCAGTGTTTCTTGTTCTGCCCACCCGTATCCTACAGTGGGAAATGTACAGTTATACTCTATAGATTATTATAATTAAGTAGTGTGTGGAATTCATTTTAAAAATAGCTTCATCTACTCTTCGTAGCATATATCTGTAAGACAAGTACTGTACATGTGAAAAGCAAGCAAGGATTGTTATTGTTTAGCACATTCAATTAAGTAAATATTTCTTTTATCCTTCTGCGAATTAAACGTTGAACAGTGAACAAACACAGGGAAATCTGCCCATATTAATTTCTGGCTTATTGCCTTAATTCAAAAACAAGGTAAAAATCAAAAGCTAAGTCTGTGATCTGGAGTTGTTATGTGTTAAGCAAAGCAATTGGAGGTTCACCCTTTACATCTCCAGTGGCAATTATTTCAGGAAATATCTTCTTTTATGTTCTCACTCTCAACTACCTCCTTGATAGACTCCTTCTCCGTCATAAATAAGCAACATCTCTCCTCTTTCTTGAAAAAATTTTTCTTTACGTGTCATCTGCATCCGTTGTAATTCTTGTTTAACAGGGACAGAAACACCTCAAGCTGGCTAACTAGGGAGAGAATGTCTTGGCATATGCAAATAAAAAGTCCGGTCTTGCTGGCTGCATGTAGAGCTCAAAAAGGTCATCAGAAACTGCTATTTCTCCTTCTCTCACCTCTACTTCCCTTGTCTTGTCTCCATTTTCAGAGAGCCCTTTCCCTCATGGAGTCAAGGTGGACACACTGGCTCCGTCCTACACCCTCCTAAGTTCAAGTCCAGTGGAAAATAGAAAACCCTCATCTATTCCAACAGTCAAACCAAAGTTTGGGTCTGCCTCTACTGTCCTGGTAGGATCATATGCCCATCACCACATTGATGGCTGTGACCAGGAGAAAGAATGATCCAAGTTTAGGCCAAGCTACATGCTTCAACCATAGCACTGGGGTTGAACCCTACCAGAAGTACCCAGGCTAGGGTAGTGAAGGAGGCTGTCAAGAAGGTGGAGGTAGTTTCCACCACAAAAAGTAGTAGTTACTAGAAGGAGAGTATATGGATTTGTTACAGCAAAGTACATTCTGAGTTTTATTCAATGAAACTGATGCTGTTTTATATCCTTTCCATCTTGAGTCTCAACTGTGAGATTTTGTAGTTGCTAATCCAAATTAGAGGTTAGCAGACTTTTTCTACAGACTCAGATAATTAATTTTTTAGGCCTTGTGGCCATATATTATCTGCATAATTGCAACTATTCAACTCTGTACTTTCAGTGTGAAAAAAGTCATAGATAACATATACATGAATAGACATGGCTGTATTCCAATAAAACTGTATTTTCAGTATTGGCTGGTGGGTTGAATTTGGCCCATGGGCTATGGTTTGCTAACCCCTGATTGTTAATCATCGGTCCTACATATGAGAATTAGTCCAAATAATATTTTCTCCTCCTCTCCTCCAGCTTAACTGTGCCCCACATTCTCCGTCCTCATCACCTTTCTACAATCAGAAACAGAAACGCCCATAAAACACTGGGACGGAACATTGATCAAATTATAGGAAGCACATGCTAGAAGGCAGCAGACAGTCGTATTAATACTGTCACAAAACTCAGATTTAAAAACAAAAAAAAAGATTGAGAGACAAAATAGACAAATGAACAACAGCTAAGCCATATATAAAAAGTAGAACTCAGACTCACAATCTGCAGTAGTCAGCCCAGGATGTCAAACACAAACCCCTGTAATTATTGACCCAAATAGTCATGATTTGATTAATAATTGGTAGCTTCTGGAAGAGGTGGGGTTGGGGGGATTCAAGTAAAAAATATTATATTTTTAAAAATTGATATATTCTCTAATTTTTGTCCCCAAACTTAATGCCAACTGAAGAAAGCCAAACAAGTTCCCCTAACCAATAACATAGGATGTTCTGCTTCTACAGAACCACCTCCAGCTTCCATTGACCAAAGGCCTCCAATCAGGGCACACATGAAGATTTCCCTTCTTTCTTCTACAAATCTTTCCCACTTCTCTCCTTGCCTTTGAATCTATACCAAAATGTAAGTTATGGTAGGTGACTCTTTTGACAGCTGTCTTTTGCTTGTTCTCATTTGGGTAACCTTTGTTTATTTGCATAGTATGTTGTTATCATCCTACATCTAAACTAAAGTTGCTTCAAGATGATCTCTCTTAAGGGATGAATTCTGTCCCTATAAAATTCATACATTAAAGCCCCAGCGAGACAAAGCAGGGACCTCCTCTTAGGGGCTTCTCTTAGGGACCCCCAAAACATAGAAATAGGGGAAAAATCTGAGCTCCTTCAAGGAAAATTCCAGGCACCTAGCTAGCCTTAAAAAGCAAGGAGGTAATAGTAGTGTGGAACAATGGCCAAAAAAAGTTAGAGCCATAAGATATTTGATTCTCTAGAGAAACTAAAGATAACATCTTCACGCATGTTCCTGAATTGCTTTTCAAAACCAAGATGCTCACCAGATGAAAAATGCTGTCCATTTATGGCACACAGACCTCAGATAAAAGGGAACTGAAGGCTGAACTATGACCACAGTTCTTTGTTCTAAGCTTCTTCCTGAGAGCCTTAAAGAAAGTCATGCTCACAGGAAAAGCCTTAATGTTCCTGTATGCTGACTCCAAGTTTTAGACAAAGTCTTACTTCCTCAACCAATTGCAAATCCAAGAACCTCTAAATCCACCTGTGACCTGTAAGCCCCCAATTCAAAACAGCTCACCTATTTGAACTAAGCCAATGTACAGTCCCCATGTATTAATTTACAACTTTGTCTGTAACCACTGCCTCCCTGACTTTAAAAACTCTTACACATAAGCCATCTATGAGTTTGGGTCTTAAGCATAAGCTACCAAGTTCTGCTTGCTTGGCACCCTGCAATAAATGTCTCACTTTTCTCACATTGCAAGTATTGATGTCAGAGTTTGACTCCGCTGCTTCGGGCAGGCGGATCCAAGTTAGTTTGGTAACACTAACGTCTAGTACCTCAAAATATGATTATATTATAGAAACGGCATTTAAAGAACTGATTAAGTTAAAATGAAACCTTTTGGTGGGCCCTAATCCAATCTGACTGTTGTTTTTATAAGAGGGAGAAACTTGGACACATGGAGAGACACCAGTGGTTCATAGCACATAAGAAAGACCATGAAAGGATATGGCAAGAAAATAGTAATCTGCAAGCCTTGGAAGAAACTAAGCTCCATGATACCTCGATGTTGGAAACAGATGCTCAGTGCTACAAAGAAAAATCAGCACTGAGACAACGGATCTCTCAGCAATGCAATTTTTACCTCCTAGACTGCAGGAAGGGTACTCCCACTAGCCATCTTGCCACAAGAATACAATGAACAAAGGAAAACAAACATATTTATCCCTTACGCATTTGGGGTTGTCCTTACTACTGTATCTTATCTCTGTTGGCTACAGCCAGACCTCACAATCTAAACTAAAACTCTATTTTCTAATAACTTAGAACTTTTCTAAACAAGTAAAAGCAATGTAGAGCTGGGACATGCCTGTGAGCACGTCAAGCACAGACATCTTGGTTAAAGTACAAGGCCACAGAATATACTACATGCCTGTAAGCATGGCTTGTCTAACAGCTACATAGGATAGGGCTTAACAAAGTTATTAGCACATTTATTCTTTAACAAGAAAGGAAACTTTAAAGAACTTTTTTTACTTCCCACACTCAATCATGAACTTCTAGGCTCCAGAACAGAAGAACATAAATTTCTGTTGTCTAAGCCACCCATCTGTGGCATTTTTGTCTTGGCGGCCCTAGAAAACTAATATAGTCTCCTATTCTAAATTGTCTGTTTACCAATCCAGCACCACAATCACTCCATTCTAAGGCAGGGAGCTACATTCAGGATATCCCTCATTGCAAAGCTCCCTTCTTTTGCTAGAGTTTGCCACAGAGTAGAATTCACATAAGATTTTAAAGGGGGAGATGAAAAGGATGCTGTTTTTCATGGGTAGGACTGCCAGACTTCACAAATAAAAATACAGGGTACCCAATAAAACTTGAATTTCAGATTGGTATAAGTAAGTCCCATTTTGCCATGCATTTTTATATGAAATATTTGGGCACACTTACACTAAATATTTATTCATTACTTATCTAAAATTCAAATTTAAGGAACATACTGGTAATTTATACTTGAGGATGTGGTGGCCAGTCTTGGTGCCTTTGCAGACCACCTCCAAGAACTTGCCCTCTGTAGTTCTGGCAAGCTTATGCTTTTGAAGTACAGGTATTGATTGACTTACGACCTATGCAACTTACGACCATTCAACTTTACAACCACAATCGCTAGCCATGACTGCTCCACGTCTGGCAGCGCAAACGTTGCCCAGCTGGGCATACGACAGTGCGGACCAGCTTCCGGCAGCACTACCATCTCCGCATGCACCATTTCAACTGTGCATATAGCCTACTCAACTTACAACCAAATCGTGTTACGACCGGTCTGCTGGTTCCAATTGTGGTCATAAGTCGAGCACTAGCTGTATCTGATCAGGGTCTCATGCTTTGTGGTTCTGACACTCACTTCACTGTGGCAAAGCTGATGTTCAGCTATAGCCTTCCTGACTTTCACTTCCCAGTTCTTAACACAGTCATGTAAGCTCTAATTTCTACATTAAGCCTTTTATTGGTTTAACACTTGGAGTGGCTCTAACCAAATGCAGACTGATCCACCCTTGTATCCATCAGGCAGTAGAAAACACAGTCTTGCCAATTCAAGGTAATTTAATCACTTCTGACGTTTCTGTATTAGTCCATTTTTCACATTGCTGATAAAGACATACTTGAGGCTGCATAATTTATTAAAATAAAACAAACAAACTTTAATGGACTCACAGTTCCATGTGGCTGGGGATGCCTTTCACAATCACAGTGGAAGGCAAATGGCACATCTTACATGGTAGCAGGCAAGAAAGAATGAGAACCAAGTGAAAGGGGTTTGCCTTATAAAACCATCAGATCTCATGAGACTTACTCACTACCATGAGAACAGTATGGGGGAAACTGCCCCCATGATTCAATTATCTCCCACAAGGTCCCTCCCACAACACATGGAAATTATGAGAGCTCCAATTCAAGATGAGATTTGGGTGGGGACACAGACAAACCATATCAGTCTTCATACTATTTAGGATTCTTTTCTTTTACTCTCTCCTCTGGAAGGTTGTAATTACCCAGAGGGCTCATATATCTTCACCAATCAGCATAACCAGAGGGGTTTTTCCTGCCTACTGCACAAATAAAGACCTCAGCATTGCAATATAGAAAGAGTTTAATAGACACAAGGCCAACCATAGTACGTGGAAGATGGAATTAGTACTCAAATCATTCTCATCCAAAGCTGGTAGGTTAGGGGTTTTTCAAAGGCAGTCTGGGAAAAGGGGTTGGGATGGCTGGGCTTACTGCTGATTGGTTAGGGCAGAGATGAAATCACAGGGGGCTGAAGCTGTCCTCCTGTGTGCTCAATCACTTCTGGGTATGGACCATGGGAGGAGTGGGGTTGGCAGGTCCAGGTGGAGTCATGGGTATCAGGCATGCAACATACGTGAAAAGGTATCTCAAAAAGCCATTCTACTATGGCAATGTTATCTGCAGGAATGGCTGGCAATCTATGTCTGCACCTTAGCAGAACCAGGCTCCTCTCTTCCTTCAGCCTGATGTTCTTTCATTAGCTTTACAAAGGCTGTTGAGTTTTGTGGAAGTCCTGTTATAATTAAAACTATAGTCTAAATGTCTTCCAAAGCTAGCTTGGCCCAAAAGCCCAAGGGAAAGGCAAATTAAGGGAAAGGCAACATGAGGGATGGGTTAACTCACCTCTCTGTTACAACTTTCTCACTGACATAATTTTTGCAAAGGTGGTTTCTTCAAGAGAGGGGCATCCAGTCTACACCTGCCTTTGTCACTGCTGTGATATAAACCATCATGTATCATCCTTACAACCATGCGTTGTCACCCATTAAGGCCTCTAGGTAATACCTGTACTATGTTCTTCCCAGCCTGACCCCCAGCTAGCTCTCTAAGCATTTTGGTTTTCCTCCTCCTAATCATTCCACAAATATAAAAACTGTCAGCTCCTGTACCTGGACCATGCTAGGGCAGGGGAGCATTGAAATTCTGCCTCCTGTTTCCTGTTATCAAATCCTGCCCTCTGTCACTGCTACACTAACACCAGGGGCCAGGTCGGATAAGGGCTTCTCCACTTGCACACTGTTTCCTACAGCTTCCCAGGGAGGCAAGGCTCAAGTGTTCCCCTCGCCTAAATACTCAGAATTTCTGTAGTAGCTGTCATCTCGTCTCCTTTCCTGGAACTACCTGAAAAGGTCAAGAATTCTGCAGCCATATCCATAGAGTCTTCTGCTCCTCTACTCTGCTTCTCTAGCCTCCCTCCCCAACCCCAGAAAGAGTCCTTATCTCTTTTATGTAAGGAAACCTACTTATCACATTGCTATGTATCCTTATCCATCCATGGTTTAGCAAATATGCTCTAACCTCTCAGTCTTCCAGATTATACCCTGTATATTCAAAGCCAAGCTCTTAGAATTACAACAAATAATAAAATACAAATCTGTTTTCCCTGTAAGCTCGCCTATTACAACACAAGAAAAGGAACAGCATAGCTTTCATAGCTATTGTCTCTGCTATGTGCTTAAAAACTATTCAGAATGGACTGTTTTAGGCTGTAGTCACACACCCCTGAGGCATTAAATGTTGTTAACTCACTGGGTGGGGAGCCGCAGGATAGCATCAGAACATATAGGAATGAAAAACCTCAATTAATATCTCAAATTGTAGCCCCTACTTGGAATTGTTAGCACACTTTATCAGTTTACCTCTCCAGAAAATCAGACAAGAAAGGGCATATGGAAAATAAGTCACAATCCAAGATACCATAGAATAGTCTTTCCTGCTGTGAAGAAACAGCTTGTTACGAGAACCAAATGGGCTTTTACAATTTCAGGCAAAGATCAATTAAATGGGGCTTTAGTTCTATCCTAAAACACTTTTCTGAATCATAAAAATTTAAAGAGAGATATTTTTAAAATCCCCTAAATGTTCACGTAGTTCCAACATGCTACCTACAAAAGAATAAAATGAAGCTGGCTTCAGACTTCTCTTCAACAGTAAATTCCTGGCTGGGCACACTGGCTCACGCCTGTAATCCCAGCACTTTGGGAGACTGAGGCACGTGGATCACTTGAGGCCAGGAGTTTGAAACCAGGCTGGCCAACATGGTGAAAACCCATCTCTACAAAAAAAAAAAATACAGAAATCAGCCAGGCATAGTGTTGTATGCCTGTAATCCCAGATACTCAGGGCCTCAGGCACAAGAAGAGAATTCCTTGAGCCCAGGAGATGGAGTTTGCTACCACACATTGAATCAGGAATTGACTGAGTTTAACAGAACCAATAAGAAAAATAAAAACTGAACAGTGCCAATTGGATTTCATGAAAAAAAGTCACCAGTAATAGACTTAACCATAAAATTTGATTTTTAGGATATCTGATGTGTAATTTTATAAATCTATTGAGTTAGTAGCATTTAAATGAACATCTATACATTGATTCTCAGTAACTGGAATGAATTTCCCCACAGCATTCAGAGTACATGAAATGGCACATTTGTTTTATTTTATTATGAGGTATATCGTATATTCGCATGACACAGGAGTAAATGTATGGGAGTCCTTGGCAAGGCTTTTCTTTTTAATGAAAAGCAGACCCAAGTCATTTTCTAACAAAGAGCAGCCTGTAAAGTCCAGCTACAGACATACACAAGAAAGCTGGGAGCTTGCCAGCAGGAACTAGGGACTAGACATGTTCAAGATGGTGGCTTTATCATCCCTTCTTAGGTGCCAATCAACTGGAAAGGCCATTTGCATGATACGACTAGGGTGGGGCAACCAGCCTTCTGCTTGCACTATGTAACCATCATACCTGATCAAACCAATCTATGAGCCCTATGCAAACCAGACACAGCCTCCTCAAACCTGACTATAAAATCTGGCATATTGGCCACCAGTTGGTCCTTTCCCCCTGGAAACCCTCCTCTCTCTATGGAGAGAGCCATTTCTCTTTCTCTTCTGCCTATTAAACCTCCACTCCTAACTCCTCCTGTGTGTCCATCTCCTAAATTTTCCTGGCATGTGATGACAAATCCCAGGGTATATACCCCAGAAAACATAGCTGTTTCATAAGTACATAATATACATGTATGGTTTAAGAGGAATGACAAAATGAAAACTCACAGCCAAGTTAAGAAATAGAACATTACCAGGGACTTAAAAGGGTCCTGTGTTCCCTTTACTCATCCCATGCCTCTTTAGTCCCCCAAGGGGTGATCAAAATCTGAATTTTGTGATAATCATTCCTCTACTTTTCATTAGATTACTACATATGTGTGTGTCTCTTAAAACATATTGTCTAGTTTAAAACTTCTAACAAATATAACACTAAATTATTCTGTAATTTTCCTATTTTTATTGAACATTATGCTTTTAGGATTTATCCATGTTGATGCATATGACTATCGTCTATTCATTTTTACTGCTGTACAGTATTATACGTCATGAAGAGCATATAACACAATTTACCCATCTCTTCTACTATTGATGGACCCTTGGTTTGCTTCCCATAATTTTGCTATTACTATGATGCAACCATTGATATTCTAATGCATGTCTCCTGGATGTAGTCACAGGCAGCCTATACTGTCCTTCTATCCATGGATCCCATAGATCTCCCTATTTGTGTCTGATATTCACATTAATAGTATCCAAGATAGCTGCAAGGAGGTTATCCTAATAATTCAGGCACATTATTTGAATTAGAATTTCATCATTATTTTGAAATATTTGATATGGAAAGGTTGGGTTAGATTCAGTATCTATTAGCAGCATCACAAGAATTTCAATGTAACATTCGTCAAGGAAGAAAAGAAAGAGCTGTTAGATTCTGTAAATATAATGTCAACTGTTAATTCATGAATGGTTGTGAAAGGCTTTAACTTTTGTATTACTTGCTTGTGGGAACAAATTTCTCATCACAAGCAACTACCCAGAATTTAAAGAGATCATGACCAGAAGACTTGAACAGGAATTGTGCATAAAGTCATTTAAAACAAAAAATATGATTACTACAAATATTATGCTCATGGAGCTGAGTTCAAGTTTCAAATTTTAAAAATTGAAATTATTTCATCTGAACATCTTATACAAATTCATTACTTCCCTTACTTTTTGTGGTAGCCTGCCTCCAAAATGGTACCCAGTGATCTTGTGTCCTAGTATTTACATACTTGTATAATTTCCTCTCATATCAAATAGGGCAGACTTCTATAACTAATAAGATAATTGCAGAAATGACAGTGTGTGACTTCCAAGGCTAGTCATAAGAGACATTGTGGTTTCTGCCTTGCTCTTTCTTAGATCACTTCTTCTGGGGGAAGCCAGTCACAGTGTTACAAAGACACTCAAATACTCAATGGGAGCTCCACATGCTGAGAAGCTGAAGCCTACTGCCATGAGCCAGCACCAACCTACTAGCCAGGTGAGTAAGCCATCTTGGAAATGTCTCCTCCAGCCCCAGTCAAGCCTTCAGATAATGTAGCCCCTGATGTCATCTTGCTGGCAACATCTTAAAAAACCTTGAGTAATAACTACGAGCTAAGCTGCTCCTAAATTCCTGACCCACCGTATGAGGCAATAAATGTTTATTGCTATTTTAAGCTGATAAGTTTGGGGGTAATTTGTTATAATAGATAACTAACACATTTTGGGAATTTTTTGTCATAATTATACAACATTTTAAAATGTCAATTGTTTTCAATAATTGCATATCAATGCCTCCCACCAATCACCTTCTAAAACGCAGATAAGGTATCTTTTTGGAGAGAAAATTAAAAACTGGGATTGCTACCATTACTGGGTACATACCCAAAGGATTATAAATCGTTCTATTCAAAAGACACATGCACATGTATGTTCACTGTGGCACTGTTTACAATAGCAAAGACTTGGAACCAACTCAAATGCCCATCAATGATAGACTGGATAAAGAAAATATGGCACATATACACCATGGAATACTATGCAGCCGCAAAAGAGGATGAGTTCACGTCTTTTGCAGGGACATGGAGAAAGCTGGAAACCATCATTCTCGCAAACTGACACAAGAACGGAAAACCAAACACCGCATGTTCTCACTCATAAGTGGGTGTTGAACAATGAGAACACATGGACATAGAAAGGGGAACATCACACACTGGGGCCTGTTGGGAGGTGAGTGGGCTAGCAGAGGGATGGCACGGGGTGGGAGGATTGGGGAGGGATAACATTAGGAGAAATACCTAATGTAGGTGATGGGGGGAAGGACACAGCAAACCGCAATGGCATGTATATACCTACGTAACAATCCTGCACTATCTGCACATGTACCCCAGAATGTAAAGTATAATAAAATAAAATTTTAAAAAAAAAATGGGATTGCTAGTGTTCAGGAGCTTTCACCTTAGACAGACATCTTTAAGCCATCTTCACAGATACCGTTGTTTCTATTTTCACGTATGTTGGGGCAAGGAGACATAGAAGATTAAGGGCATAATGGAGCCACAGTGGGATGGCAGAAATCTTATTTGAAGAGTTTACCGAAAGTTAATGGTCCTAAACTCCCTCTGTATATGAAACGTGAGCTTGGTTGACACATTTGAAGTCCCTAAGCATAAAAACAATAATGATGCCTTCCTATGTGCAAAAACAAAAAATTGTACATGTAAGAAGCCCCTGATACTACATTTCCCTAATGTTTTTTCTTGAAATGTCAGCTACCAAATTCATCCTAAAAATTGTTTTAGTTTCCCACTTTTTCCCTTTTCTCAGAGTTGGTCGATTATTGTTTAATCCAGCAATGATAAAACACCCTTTAAAAACATAAAGATTCATTTCTAATTGAACATTTTTCATGACCGAAATTCCTGTGCTCCAGTTATTGTAAAATCAATCATTTTACCTGCCAACCACTGCTATTTTAGCAGGGGCTCTTGTTAGCCAAACTGCCATTGATAAGTGCTTATTCTGTTAACATTCCTTTGAAGCCCATTATAAACACTCCTTTTACCCAGAAATTCCCAGTCCCTGGGAGATGACTAAAGTCAGGATGGCAGGACAGAAGGGAGCTCATTCAGTCCTGTAGACCTTATGCTGCTCAAGTTGTTTGCCCATTTTTTGAGCACCCATGCATGTCACCTTACACACTTACAAAGGGCCAAGCTATTTATCCTAACCATGGAGAAGGACTAAGCAGGAAACAAATGCTAATTTCTGAGGTCAGGCAAGGCATTTTACCTTATCCCTTTTTGAAGCCAATATCCAGGTATAGGGCAGGATGGGGAGGCTCTGAGTATCCTACTTATCTACAGGTGCTTTGCTATATTTAGAAAGAACTGATTAGAGGTCATATCCATGGAATTAAAAAACTCTAGCCTGGTGGCTCATCCATGTAATCCCAGCACTGTGAGAGGCTGAGCCAGAAGGATCAAGGCCAGGACTTCAAGAGCAATTTGGACAACATGGTCAAACTCCATCTCGACAAAAACTTTTTTTAATTAACTGGGTGTGGTGGCACCTGTATTCCCAGCTCCTACGGAAGCTGAGACCAGAGGATTGCTTGAGGCAGGGATTTGAGTCCCCAGTGAGCTATGATCCGGCCACTGCACTCCAGTCTGGGCAGGAGAGTAAGACCGTGTCTCAAAAACAACAAAAACAAAAACAAGCCTCTCACAGTTTGGCTACATTTTTGACAGATTAAACACATGCCTTAAAAAACATGGGCAAAGAAAGGTGCTGAAAAAAACTTTTAAAAAATTATATCAAAAATTTGAAGCTGAGCTGTACAATATAACTACTAATCACATGTGACTATTTCAGTTAAAATTAAATAAAATTCAGTTCCTGGATGGCACCAGCACATTTCGCCTCCTTTATAGGCCATGCGTGGCCAGCACAGATGGAGAACATTTCCATCATCGCAGAAAGTTCTATTGGACAGCGCTGTTCTAAAGTGTTTAATTTGCCATCATGGAAAAGAAATTAAAAATTCATTGAATGTCCTTAAATCTGTTTTATGATTTGGCATTGTGTTTAAGTTTGAATTGAGCATTTAGGACCGAGGTGAGAGAACCATAGTATTTTCAGTGTCTGGAGACTTCTAAAAACTCTAGTTCGACCTTGGCCAAAACGATCCTTAACAGCATTTATATGCTTGATCTCCTCTCCACGCAGCTCATCAATAAGCCATTGCGCTCCACGGTCACACCTGAGCACTTCCAATACACCAGGCAGACAGTGGGAGCCTTGGCTGGTGTCCTAGCAACAGCGACGCGACCCGCCCCTTTTCGCCGCACCCCTCATACCTTATTAGCCCGGAAGGGGCGGGACCGGGAATCATGTGCCCAATAGGAAGAGAGCAGAGGAGGGTGTCCTGGCCGCGTCTCCGTCGCTAGGGAAACCGACGCAGCTGTAGGCCCAGCGCTATGCCGAGCGCTGAGGAGCGGGCCGCGCTGGCGGCGGCAAACGCTGACGAGGAAGCCGGCGCCGACCCACGACTGCGACTCTTGAGGACCTTCGTGGCCCAAAGCCTGCGGCCGGCTGCGGGCGCCTGGGAGCGCTGCGCGGGGACTGCCGAGGCGGAGCAGCTGCTCCAGGCCTTCCTGCGCCGCGCTGCTGCCGAGGGGCCGCGACCGCTGCTGGTGGTGCGGCCCGGGCCCGGGGGCCTGGCGGTGCTACCCGGGCTGGAGGCGGGACCTGAGTCGGGCCCGGCTGGCGCTAAAGGGCTTTTTTTCCTGCGCACCGGGCCCGAGCCTCCAGAGCCCGACAGCTTCCGCGGCGCAGTGGTCTGCGGGGACCTGCCCGCGGCGCCTCTGGAGCACCTGGCCGTGCTGTTCTCGGAGGTAAGGGTGGGCTGGTAACCCGGCGCCGTTAAAGCTGGGTGGGGGAGGGGAGGAGGAGCCGTAGGGGCGGAGGCGGGGCCGGAGGGGGAGGGGCGAAGCTGCAGGGGAGGTCCGAGGCGCGGGTGATTGGCAGAGGGGCGAGGCTGTGGCGGGAGCGCGACCATGAGGCAAGTTCCTGAAATCAGAAAGAAAATGGGATGGGGTAAGGGGCGGAGTCAAAGAGGGGGGACAGGCCAGAATGAGAATCGGAAGGGGCTAAAACTTGGGTCAGCCCCGGTCTGGGTTCCAGCCAAAGTCAGGGGAGACCATAGTCTGGAGAGTGCCTAGGTCCTGACTACTTTCAAAATCAACATCTCTTAATCCCTCCTGTATGTGGGAAAGGTATGAGGAAGATGGGAAGTGGTGACCATGGAGGCATTTCTGATGGATCAATGGGGTGGAAGGAGGTGAATGGCTGTAAACAGTGCCTGCTTCTGGAGAGCAGTTAAAGGTGGGTGGGGAGGAGTGATTTCCTTTTGATTTTCTTCTCATGCATTCATTACCAACCATCTAGCAAAGGTCAGCCCTGTGCCAGCATTAAAAGTTGGGCACCCATTTTGAAATGCCCAGCAGGCCTTTGGAGGAGTCTGCCTGGTGCTCAGGGAGGAAGGTGGAGATGTGGGTCATGAGTGCTTAGTGGCACCACAGGAGAAACCTCTAGAATGCAGGAGATTTCAGGGAAGTGCTCCGGAGAGATTCCTGTGCCCCTTAGACCTTTCTGGAATGGGAGTAAACTGCCCTGCAGTTCAGGCCTATGTGCTTCTGAGGCTTGATGCCCTGGACCCTGCAGGTTGTGAAATAAGGGTGGGGAGAATACTGGCTGTATGATATTTCAGGTGATAGGCGCTATAGAGAATGCCAAAGAACTATTCCTGTTCATGAAATGCTTACTCCAAGGAGCTGAAACATATGTAATAAATTACCTATTCAAAATATTTAAACCTTATACGACTGGGCTGGAGGTAAACTTGCCTAAAAGTTGGCCCCACTGCTGTTTCCAAGTCCTGGAGGCTCCCTGCTGTGTCAGGTGTTAGCCCTTTAGATGTTTTATCAGGAGGCTGTGGGGAGGTGAGAATTCCAGGGAAGGGGTTGGATAGATAGAAGAGAGCACAGAGGGCCCAGGGAAGCTAGCTGTATCAGTAGACGTGGAGGTATTTCAATATTTTAACAAACAGAATGGTCTTGCCACTGTGCATTGTCTGAAAGCCATCCCGCTGAAGCCTGAACTTGGATCACCTTCTCTCATGAATGTTGGTGATGGAAAGTACTTCTGGCTTTCAGAGGAGAGAGACAGATCTGTGGTCTGAGAAGCATGCTTAACCTTAAGTGTTGAATTGTCCCCTGAACAAGAAGAAGAATTGGAATTAGTATAGAGCAAGGTAACTTTCAAGGTACTGAGAACAGACTGATCAGAGGTTCAGAAACAGAATTTAACCTAATGTATGTGGGAGATAGCAGAGTTGTGTCATGGCTAAGCAAAGTAGTCCAGCAAGCAAAAATAATTTTAATAAAAATTCTCAATAAGAATTTTAATTGGTACATTGAAAGAGATTGGAGACAAACAGTGTTCATCAGCAGGGTGATGGATGAATGAATTATGGGCCATCTATACAGTGAAATACTTTGCAACTATTAAACAGAATAATATGGAATATTCCTTTTTTTGAGGTAGGGTCTTGCTATGTTGCCCAGGCTGGTTTCAACCTCCTAGGCTCAGGTGATCCTCCTGCCTTGGCCTCCCAAAGTTCTGGGATTACAGGTGTGAGCCACCACGCCCAGCCAGAGTATTTCTTAGGGTAATTTTTTTCCTTGTGGCAAAAAAACACACACATAAAATTCACCCAACAATTTCCAAGTGTAGAGTACAATATCGTCAACCATATATGCATTATTGTGCAATGGATCCTCAGAACTGCCCTGTCCAGGATCACTGAAACTCCACACACACCCCACAACTCCACAAACTGCTCCCTTCAGCCCCTGACAAGCACCATTCTACATTCTGTTCCTGCGAATCTGACTCATCATGTAAGTGGAATCATGCAGTATTTGTTCCTTGTGACTGGTTTATGTCACTTAGCGTAGTGTCTTCAAGGTTCATCCATATTGCCACCTATCATCATATGTGGGATTTCTTTCTTTTTAAACAATATTTTAACAATATTCTATTGTATGTATATATCACATTTCTAAAAAATGTATCCTTCATAGACATTTAGGTTGTTTCTGTCTCTTGGCTGTTGTGAATAATGCTGTAATTTAAGATAATTTTTTAAAGACGTGCAGAATTGTATGGATGATATGCCACTAATTATGTGTCAAAAAGAAAGGAGGGGAGGAAGAGAGAAAGGAAAGAGGGAAGGAAGGGAGGGAGGGAGGAAGGGAGGACATTTTTTAACGGCAATCCACAAGAAGAAACAGTAACTGAAGTACAGGGGTAGGTGGAAGATTTACTTCCTACTCTAAAAGCTTTTGTACTTTTAGCATTTTGCACCATGTAAATGTGTTACCTATTTTAAAACCTAAATAAACAATTTATTTTTAAAATACCTCAAGTTCTTTCCTTTAATTTCTCAAAGCTTGTACCAGTAACTTTATTCTATTTTCTGTCCATCCATCTACTTTTATTCCATACCCTGATGCTGATCCAGAGTCTCTTTCAAGCCTTGCTGACCTCCCATCTGCAAAGCCCTGTCCTTCCGGCCCAGCCCTTCTGTCCACCGCCTCTCCTCTCTCTCTCAGCACCTTGTAATCAGCTTAGTAGTCTCTGATTACCTGCTCCCCTTTTCCTTCCACCTTCCCGCTTAGCATGCAGCATTGCTAAAGCCAGAGCCTACCTGGCTGAGAGACGTCTTCCTGCCTTTTGTGTGTGTGTGGTTGGGGGTTGGGGGAGGTGTGGGATTGAGGGTGTTGACTGAGAAACAGCTATAATTTTAATATTATTTTTGTCCCATTATACTAGTACAAGGTAAAAAAGGAAAATTCTTCTAAGAAATCTTTGAAGTGAAGAATGAACAGAATTTAGTAACTTATTCTCCTACTTCCTTACTTCCTCCTCCTACCACTTCATTCACTACTGCTGACTTATTTTTCCTAGTTCTGAAACTTGGATTTTTTTTTTTTTTAACTTTTGTGTTTTGGAGTGTGAGCATAAGATTTGGAATCTCACAGACCTGAGTCAAATTCTGGTTAAATTCAGCAGTGCGAGGTGAGCAGATGTGCTCACTCTGCCAGGTCTAAAGTGTCTTGCAGGGTTGCTATGAAATTTAGACATTGTATATTAGAACACCTGGAATACAGTGTCAAATTGCAGGTGTTCCATAAAGGATGATAGTTCTTGTCACTCTTCATCTCATTTAAAATCCTCCTTACCCATCTGACGGATCCTTGTCACCTTGTTCTACCCATCCTGGCTCCTCCCAGAGGACTGAGCTATGTTTCCCCAAGAGCCTTTCTTTTGAGCCTGGAGATGGGGTACATGGCCTCCTTGTTCCCCCTTGCTGCTCTAGATCCACATCAGGAAGCCTCCAGTTCAAATCTCTTGTCGTCAGAGGACATCACCCACTCTCACTGCTGCATCCTGTACAGGTGGTGCTGCCTTTGCGTGTGTATGATTTTGCCTCCCAACTCGCTGTGACTCTCCCCAACATTACTTCTAATATGTGGTTATTTCCAAAGACATATGAGTGATCTTTCCAATAGCTTGGCCTCTGGGTTCCCTGTATCTTTGTCCTCCTCCCCATCATAAGCAGCCCCTTACACGGCCATTTCCAGATCTTGCATTCCCAATAACCACCAATGTCATTGTCCAATTTTATGCACCTCCTTCTCTGACCACTACTCCCATCTTTCCAGCTCACTCCCTCTTATACTCAATTGGTGCAGCTACAATAGTCCCTTGGTCCTGCTGAGAGCTCTAATCTCTTGGCCTTGGCTCCTTCCCACTGGCCCTGGCCCTTGCCCATGGTCTCTTCTCTTACCCAACTTGAGTGCCATGCTCTTTCATGATCATCATTTCCTTGCATCAAACTCCTGACGTACTGGCCTCTACCTCACTGTGCCATACTCAATTGGTGCAGCCACAATCCTGGTAAAACCCAGCTCTGCATACTTCATACCTGCATGCATTAAGTTAAAAGGGGCCAGGGAAAAACCAATGGGCTCCAATGACTGATTGATTGATTGATTGATTGACAGACAGAACCTTGCTCTGTTGCCCAGGCTGGAGTGCAGTAGTATAATCTCGGCTTACTGCAACGTCCACCTCCTGGGTTCAAGCAATTCTCCTGCCTCAGCCTTCTGAGTAGCTGGGATTACAAGGTGCCCACCACCATACCTGGCTAATTTTTGTATTTTTAATAGAGATGGAGTTTGGCCATGTTGGCCAGGCTGGTCTCTAACTCCTGACCTCAGGTGATCCACCCGCCTCAGCTTCCCAAAGTGTTAGGATTACAGGCATAAGCCACCACGCCTGGCCGATAAAGAGTATTTTGGCTAAAGGACTTTATCCCCAGGAGCAGAATGAGAAGGAAAACTTGTAGGTAGGCTATTCAAGGACTTCCCCAATTTACCAGATGTCAAGGCGGTATATAATGTTCGACCCTACTACAGTATTAGGTCTTCCAGCACAGTGACCTGAAAAAGGTTGTATATAGCTTTATAAGCTTCTTTCAGATTAGTCTTTAAGCCCTCGGAAGTGGAACTCCAGCCTTTCTTTGCTGTGCACCTTTGTTCCAGGTTGTCCTACCTGTCCTGGCCAATGAGAAGAATCGCCTAGACTGGCCGCACATGGTATATCAGGATGTCAGGCAGCAAGCCCACAGCCTCCAATGCGACCTCTTGGTTATCCTTGAGCAAGTGAAAGGAAAAACTTTGCTGCCTCTTCCAGCAGGCTCAGAAGAAATGGAGTTTGCGGATTCCAAAAGTGAGACAGTGTAAGTCCTGCCAGCCTGGCCATATGGGCCTCGGAGATATGGGAGATGCTGGTTATCAGAATGTTTTCCTTATGACTTTTCTGTTCCTGACTCTGCACATCTCCCCGTTCTGCACACAAGCCTACTGTCTGCTCTGTTTGCCAACACCCTCAGACTGTGGACTGTGTGTTTACCCTGATTACTCCCTGCCCCATCCACTGCATGAAGTCTTTCAAGGCTATTACAGCAACGTGGCCTTTTTCCCGTTCAGAATCATTTCAGGGCTGAGCACAACCATACTAGCTTTCAGTATTTTGCTTATCAGGATAGTGTCTCATCATTGGCAAAGACCCAGGTCCAGTCCGGGAGGCAGACATGCCTCTTCCCAGCGTTCACTCAGTACATAATGTCACAGAACTAACTCTGGCAGCTCTTGTTACAGTTCCAGACTCTCCTCCCCCAGCAGCTGAAGACTTATTACAGGTCCTGGGGACTTTTTTCCTTTTTCAAATAGTAGCAAGTCTGGCTTTGTTGGGAGTTCATGCCTCCTGCCCCTGAGTGGGTATTAAAATCCCAGCCTCATCTTTTAGAAGTTAAATCCATCAGCTTCTGTTGACCATGCTGACTTTCTAATTGTTTATTTCTATCTTTTGGAAATTATTTTACCCTTTTAAGCCAGGCTATGAATATAAATATTAATAGTATATTTTGTTATATTTTATCCAGCATCTCTATGTGCTTGGGGCAACAGAAAGCCTTCGTACATGAACTCGGTCTGCCACATTGTCAGGAGTTTCCCAGTGTATTACTGTCAACATTGTATATTCAGGAGCCATGATTTGATCTGAAGAATAAGTAATGCATTCAACTGATTATATGCATGCAATGCATTATAAAATACAACAATATACTTTATAATGAGTTTTTTCTATTGAAAGTAATTTCCTACACATACAATTTGAAGTAATTTCCTGGTTAACTAGAAAACTTATTGTGGTTTAATAAAGAGATCTAATTTTCAAAATAAATTCAAATTACTCCTTTCCTAGTCCCTTTATATTTTAACTTAATAATATTCAATGTGTGTTTATAATCATTGCTGAATTCATCTCTCTTTGTTCAAGTGTGATAATTTCCCAAAAGGCTGGATCATTTTGGGGGAAGTGGGTGTCTTCTTCCTTTAATACCTTCCACAATCACTTGTGCCATATCATTTCTCAACAAATATAAATTTAATTAAGTGAAAGTGGGTTTCCGACACAAAAATGTGAATTGTATGTCCTCTTTGTCATTGTGTCTTTGGTTCTTTGCATGTATAGTTTTCCATTAAGACTGTGAAAAAAATGACCAAAATGTATTTTTAAAAATTTAACCTCTTCCAAATATAGCTAAGTTACTTTCTTTAAAAGTTGTATCAGGAGGAAAGTTTGGAAATTCTATTCTTCATTGGACAGATGAGAACAAAGTGAAATCATGATGGTGGTATACAGATGGCTGATTGTTAGCCTTGTGAAGGAAGAAATAACCTACTTCCTCTTGCTGCAGAGGTCACAGCCAAGACCAAGATAAGGAAATCAGAGGGATGTAGATATGGTTTAGTATTAGACAAGCATTCTCCTTGTGAGAGCCAACCTATTGAGAAATGTGCTGCTTTGTGACAGAGAGCTTGATGTCACTGGTAGGATTTAAGCAAGCACTGGATGGTTATCTGAATGTTTTCTGTCCACAGTATTTCTGCATTGGCAGGACAACATACTGGCATTCAAAGTTCTTAAACTAGTCTTCAGAATATTGATGATCCCTGAATCTGTATGAAAAATGTACATATACACATAAGCATTTTTTTCTGGGGAGAGGATCTATAATTTTCATTGACTACTCAACAGAGACTATTATTCTCAAAAAAAGTTAAGAATGCATGGGCTAGATGAAATTTCTTGCCTATTTTTTAAAATTTGGGATTCTCTTTTGGGGGTGCACCCAGGGTTATTTTCATGTTTCAGGGTTTTTGTTTTTGTTGTTATTGCTGCTGTTGTTGTTTTGTCTTTCACAGCTTAGATTCTATAGATAAGTCAGTCATCTATGCCATTGAGTCTGCAGTGATCAAATGGAGCTACCAAGTCCAGGTGGTACTCAAGAGAGAGTCTTCCCAGCCACTCTTACAAGGGGAGAATCCCACCCCGAACATGGAGTTGGAGTTCTGGAAGAGCAGGTAGGCAGGAAGGCGCATGCTCGGACTCGGGCGAAGATGTCTCACAGAGAATAAAGCTAGAGCTTTCCTGGCTTTCCTGGGTTAAGCCACCGTTCTTCCCTATAGGTATTTCACATCATCCTTGGGGTAGACAGCCCTGTGTCATTGAGTCAATACAGTTTTTTGAGAGACTGGGAGAGGCACACTTTCCCCCAGATTCAGTAGTCATTTTCTTCCTTTCCTGGGCTACCATCAGTATGTCTTCTAACATTTTTTCAAAGCCTCTTTGGACTACATGTAAAATTAATCAACTCCCTTTAACATTTTTCTTCTAACTTGTCTGCTCTCTTCTCCAACAATTGAGGCCACATGTGCACACATTTTGCAAAGCTCTGAAGACAGGGGATTTGGAGAGTCGGCTGTAAAACAGCCTTTCCTGTGCCCTGGCTCATCAGCAGCAGGGCTGGAAAGTTCATCATCCAGGGTGTTTATCCAGAAAGGCTTCATTATTGCTCCTGCTCCTGCTTATTCACCCTCCTCCTCCCCATTTCCTGATTCCTATTTATTATTGTGCTGATAAATCCTTTACTCACAAGCAGACAGACAGATGTTAGAGGCAGATGTGCCTCTCCTCGCATAGAATGGAGATTATCAGTGTCACATGACCAGGCTTGCCTGCAGGGCTCCAGCCCTGTCTGTACCACCCTGCTGAGATGCCCCATGCTCTTGCCTGGCTTCTGACCATTCTGCTCACCTACTCCAAGACCCTTCTCTTAGCACCCTTGCTCCAATAACGCCTCTCTCACCCCGACTCAACCTTACTGCAAGAGCTAATGACCTCCAGCTACCAACCTCTTTGAGTCACCAGATGGTCACAGCAGTGTTTCCTGGAGCTGCACCTTTGAACCTATGTTCCCGACTAAGGCTTTCGCCCTCACTGTGCTGAGAACAGATGTCCAGGCTCTTTGGGCTGGAGCACAGTTTCTCTGGAAGCACCCTGAGGCAGGGCTCCTCTCTTTCTCTGTGAGGATGGGTCATCACAGTGTGACTTGCATTTCCTGATGCTTACCTGGATTCACCCTTCTTCGTGATATTGCAGGTATGAGGATCTGAAATTCATTTATCATCAACTGAGAACAATAAAGGTGAGGGACATGGCCAGGCTCCTGGACAAGCTTCAGAGTAGCTATTTTCCAGCTTTCAAAGCCATGTACAGAGATGTTGTTGCAGGTGAGGACCAGCAAATGTTTTCACAAATATGTTTGAGTCAAATTTATCATTGAACAATGCATTCACTTCTCTTTGTCTGAATTTAGTAACTTCAAGTCCTTATAACTTTCCAACCTGACACAAACCAGCATGGTTGCAAGAATATCTAATCTAAATACAGGAGAGCAGATAAACAGAGCTATGCTGTTCACAGATCCATTGCTGTATGTCCTTGGGCAAATTCACCTACCTGCTCTGAGCTTTAGTACATATGATGGTTATCAGGCGTACACTTCTGCCTACTTTTCTAGGCTTGTGTGAAATTATAGAGGTGAAAGAACTTACTGACTGAACACAGCAGTATTCCTGGAGCTGCCCCTTTGTGTCTTTTAAACACTGGGACCAGGACATGCAGTTCTGGGATGGCCATTATGGAGCCTGTGTAGTCAGATGAGTCTGTCTGTCCTAATCAAGGACTGCCATTCTTGCAAGACAGCCTGATCCTGCCTTCCAGGACCTGGGACTATTGGCTGAGACCCCTCATTAACTAAGTGCTTGTACCTCCCTAGCACACTGGGCACTTCTGGGTCTGGTCAGAGGTCCTAATGGGCCCTGTCTTCACAGTCTGGGAACTACTGGGAGAAAGTTCTTCAATCAGCTCTACGACCTGCTGCTGCTTTGCACTGTACAATGCATGTTGTTATCTTTCACCTCTGGAATTCAGGTCCCTCCACCTTTGGCTCGTTCAGAAATCTCTGTTCTATTTCTAGCTCCATTCTGCATTTTCTGTTCCTACTGTCAGATGGGACTGCAATTTCCAGGCTATCTGAGCACCAGACAAGATCCACTCTTATCAAAATTGCAAAGCCAGCAAAGTCTATGGTTAGAAGTAGGTAAATTTTTTCAAGACTCCCTCCCCCTTCCTTGGTGTACTGTGTTTCTTCACCCTTTTTCCTGTAAAATCTCCTCTTTGCTCTTCAGTGCCGTAGGTCAAAATGTGCTTTTAAAGGTCTTTGGAATTTCACATGGCCTAAGCTTAATCTAAGCAGTGATTCTCAAACATTTTACCTCAGCCAGAACTCTTTCTTTAAATACAATCTTCCGTGTAAGTCCACTATATAAAATGAATCCAGGTATGTTCAGTCTGGTAAAGGGGGCAGTGTCCTGTGTCCAGAGCCCATTGGCTACTCCTGTTTCCCACCTTCCCCTCCTTATGGCAAACAACTTAGCTAAAGGAAGAAAGGTCCAGGTGTTAGTTTCCAACATGAACAATATCACAGAGCAGAACTGGCATGAGTTATTAGTCTCTGAGGTCTTCCTGGGCCCCGAAACCTCATTGCAGAGATGGCTCTGCCAGCACATTTGGCTGGCTTGGGACCAGGTGTCTCTTGAGGCTCCAGTTTGCTGTTTTGGTGAGAGATTCTGTGTCCCCGAGGAGTCAACTTTTGTTCCCAGTTTACACTTCCAGTGGACAGGTGTCCCCAAAAGTGGTATGTGTATCCCTGCTGATGCCAGAAATGACTAGGGGAAAGGTTTTTTAAAAAATGAGTTAAAGGGTAATAGCCCTGGTTTTGACAAGTGATACCAGCTTTCCATTTATGGTAGGGATTAAATGTTTTCATGTTGTGTAATTTAGTTAGGTTAAACTGGGAGTCAATGTAGAGATAAACATTAAGTAAGTAATGTAGTGCTACAGTACAACACATATAAAGGAGATTTGTGAGTGCCTGAAATGTGGGGATCTGAAAAAGGTATAGTAAAAATGCCCCAAATATACTTTTCACATTAATAGATCAATAGTCTATTAATTAATATTTATAAGATTCACTTCCCCAGGCCAGTTTCAAAAAGTTATTTGCAGTAGAGAATATGCTGGACAATTTTGAAAAAAGATACCATTACAATAATGCCAGATAAACAGTACTATAAAAATAGAAATTCTTTAAATATGAAATTCAGTGTTGATGATGGAAGAAAATTTGATTAGGAATGGTAGTTAGAGACTTGGTCAGAAAATTTGGCAGGATCTTCTAAGCTGGTGACTGATTTTCTCATTTCTAACTGAATTTCAGAGCATCTGGCTTTTAAAAAAATCCTAAATAGATATACTATGTGCACTATTCTTATTAGCCATGGTTGGAGTAGTTCATTGGCTCACTGATGAACTGAAAAGAGGGACAGAAAAAGAAATATTTCTGGATTAGTGGGCATGAATTTGAAAACAGAGAGAAGAAAAAAGGAGGTTAAAGGATGGAGTCAAATATGTGGGAACAAGGTAGTATGAAGCAGTATTGACTGAGCAGTAAATAACCTTGGAAAAGAGGAAGCAATAGGCCCCTTGAGAAGGAAGAACAAGGGCAATGAAGACTAGGGAGTTTTCTTTTCTTGCACAGGATTGGCATAGTACAGCCCGGTTGCCAATTTTGTGAGTCTATTTGTGCTGCTCTAACAGAATACCACAGCCTGGGTGATTTATAAAGAGCAGAAATTTATTTCTCACAGTTCTTGAGGCTGAAGTTCAAGATCAAGGCACTGGCAGGTTGGGTGTCTGGTGAGGGCTTGGTCTCTGCTTCCAAGATGGTGCTTTGTTGCTACATCCTCCAGAGAAGAGGACCTCTGTGTTCTCACTTGATAGATGGTGGAAGGGCAAGGCAGCCAAACTCTATGTGAAGCCTCTTTTATAAGGGCCTTAATCCCATTCATGACAGAGGAGTTCTCATGGCCTAATTGCGTCTTAAAGGCACCACCTCTTAACACCATCACATTGGCCATTAAATTTCAACACCTGAATTTTGGAGGGGACACATTCTCAAAGCAGCAATTAAGGATGCATGTAGGTGGATATGTGTGTGAAGGAAGGCACACAAAGAAGGGCTGTGCACACTGGTTTCAGTGGCTCATGAGGGGCTGCTTTATGCATTTTTTTTTTAACACTCGCACACCCATTCTCCCAAGCAGCCCTCAGTGAAGTCAACTTGGTAGCCTAGAAATGGACATAGTAGGAATTCTAGGAATATTTACCCCATAAAAATTGGCAAATGCTACAAATAAAAGTATTTGTCCTCAAAGAACCTGTTTAAGTTAAAGACTTTCCAGCAAACCACTGGAGATCACTATGCACCTTGCTGTTTGCATTTACATTCTTTAAAAAGGTATGAGCAAGGCCAGGCATAATGGCTTATGCCTGCAATCTCAGCACTTTGGGAGGCCGCAGGCAGATCCCTAAGGTCAGGAGTTCAAGACCAGCCTGGCCAACAGGGTGAAACTCTGTCTCTACTCAAAATACAAAAATTAGCTGGGCATGGTGGTGCATGCCTGTAATCCCAGCTACTAGGGTGTCAGAGAGGCAGGAGAATTGCTTGAACCCAAGAGGCGGAGGATGCAGTGAGCCGAGATCGCGCCAGTGCGCTTCAGCGTTGGTGGCAGAGCAAGACTCCATCACAAAAAAAAAAAAAAAAATGGTTTGAGCCCAGCTCTGTCTCTCTCTCACTTCTTATGCCTTATCATCCAAGGGTATTGCATCCTGGGTTGGTTGGCCAACGCTTTTCTAAAATATTGTGTTCTTAAAAATCAAGGCAGTGCTAATTGGTATAATTAAAGGAGATTGTGATTTTTTTAAAAGGTTTCAAAACAGGGCATCATAAAGAGAAAGCTTCTATAGCATGATATTCTCAGCCTTTTTTCTCTCAGCATTTATGGAAGCAAGAGCATATGCTGAGTAGAATGACTGTTGGATTCTGAAATCCTCCACCCCAACACAGGGGTTCTAATAATCACCGTCAGCTCCTCCACTTGAGAATCCCTGCCCTAATCAATTTACTGTGACATTTAACTTTGCAAAAATTCAATTCACATATTGCTTTCCACAACCTCATTTGGGATATAAAGTATAAACATACACATCAACCTATTTTTGTGTATGGTGAGCCTCTATGAAGCCAAGGGCTCAATGTAATCAACTCTGGGTGGTCTTCCTTTTGCTCAGCTGGACAGAATTGGTTGATTCACAGGAGTGACCTAGGAAAGTTATTTAGGACTTAATTTCTTCACTTATAAAGTGGGAGTACTAAAGCTAGCTTGCAGAACTTACTATGAGATGGTAAATATCTCATAGATAATAAGTAGAACAATTCCCAGCATATTGAAACTGATTCCTAAATAATGTATATTTCAAGTTCCCTTTGGGATGAAGGCAGAGCTTCATCCACATACTATAACCTAAGACCACCTGCTCTCCTATGATACCACCTGCCTTTATAACTCGCTCTTCTAGTTTAGTTTGTCGAGTGGGCTTTTACATTCCCTCTAAGTTGCTATGCAGATATTAGCATCCAGTGCTGCCGAGTTTCCTAGTTTCCCCTGTCAATTACCACAAGATGACTGGTTAAAGGCTCGTTTTTTTCCTTGGTTGTATTCAGAAGAGATGATAAGAGGTTTTCCTGGCTTTGAAAACCAGAAGGACCTTGCCGTAACCCATCTGTGTTATGTTTCTATGCCTTGTGACTTCTTTATAAGTGCTCAGCAAGATTCTTTATTAACGAATATTCCTCATGAACCACTACCATTTATCAAAACACCTGCATTGGCCCAAGCGCTGTGCTAATTGTTCGTAAAGATTCCTGCTGAACTACCTTCAGCCTTCACAAGGACCCTTTAAACTGATTACAGCTCTGCCCATTTTTGAGTCTCAGAGAGGGCAAATGTGCCCAAAGTCATACAATTGCTAAGTGTCTAGGCCAGCATTTGAAGGAAAGTCTTTCTGATTCTAAAACTTGTCCTCTGTCATCTATTTGTATTGTCTCAGAGATAGCAGCAAAGTAATTTGCAAACATTTTCTACTCACCAAGCACCAGATGGAGGCTGGGCAGGCCAGGGAGAAGTCCCTTTAGAGGAATGTTACAAGACAGAACTCTTCAGAACTTTATCCTAGTTGTTCGAGGCTCTCTGGTTTCCATATTTCCTCATAAGAGCTAGGAAGTTTTCTGGAACCAGCCTTCTCTCTGCCTTCTCAGTTCAGGTAGAAATTGTATTCTTTGCTTTGCAGATCTTTTACTTCCCAGGGACTAGGGATCCACCAGGTGAGCATTAGGCTCCAGATGAGAATGGTGACCATCTCCAATTCCTTCCAGCTCTAGCAGAGGCTCAGGACATCCATGTGCACCTGATGCCACTCCAGCGCCACCTGGAAACTCTGGAGAACGCAGAATTTCCAGAGGTGAAGTCCCGGCTGCAGCCCCTGCTCCACGTGGTCTGTCTGATTTGGGCCACATGCAAGTGCTACCGCTCCCCAGGGAGGCTGACTGTGCTGCTCCAGGAAATTTGCAACCTTCTTATACAGCAGGTGGGCTGCTCCAGAATTCCCAGCAACTGCTCCCTGGGGGTTGGTTGGCATCAAGTCACAGGAAAGAGACAAGTGTCCTTTTTTCTGGGCAGGGAAATAATTACATTCCAAAGAGTTCTTACATTTGAATTACAGTATTTTACTCTCATCAGCCAATAATTTACAAAGGCCTTTTCAGTAATATTAGGACACCTGAGCCGTCCTGTCTTCCTTTCCCCTATGCCTAAGAGGGAATAAGTAGGTAGGGGTGGTGAATTTTAACCTCCTTAATGGTCTATGAAGAAGGACTGGCAATGAGTCAGCAGCAAAGCCTAAGCAGTTAAGAGTACAGCCTCTGACGTCAGGTGATGTCAGGTGATGCTGTACCAATTCCTGGCTTCACCACTTGTCAGCCAGTATGCCACTTGTGTGCCAGGACAAGTCACTTCCTGTGCTGTGCCTCACTCTCCTCCTCTGTACAATAGTGGAAATAAAATGTCGTATCTCTTTTTGGGTTGCTGGGTGATTTGAGGCTTCAATGTGATAACACATATGTCCTCCACAGGGTAAGAACCTGGTACCCGTAAGCTATTGAGAAACAGCTTTTTAGATTATGCACTTCGTGCTCCTCCTTCTTAGGGATGCTTGTAGCACCAACCAGGGCAGTGTAAACCTCGAGGAGTATATCTTCAAAAAGAACTAGAGTGCTTAAGGGGGTTTGGGTGATTTCTCCAAACTGGTTTTTCTTCTTAGCAGCTGTGTCTCTGAGAAAATAATGAACAAGTTTAATGAGTAAGAATAACAACTATGGGGTACATTGCAGGCTGCAAAATCCTGTTACATTCATGATTTCCATCAATCATCAGATAAATCCTGCAAGGCGGGCAGGGAAGGTCTTATTTATTGTATTATTTAAAGATGTGGGCTGTGGTTCAGGGAGGTTAACTGACTTGCCCAAAGACACCCAAACCAGGACCCAAACCCAAGCTGTTGAACTCCTAGACTAGTGCCTTTCCATTACATCAGTTTATCAACCAGAACTCTTTTGATTGAAAGTGCTAAGAAAACCCAAACCAATGTAAGAAAACTCAAACCACAAGTAGGAAACACAAAAAGAAAACATACTGGCTCATGTACCTTGAAAGTCCAAGGTAAGACTGGTCTCTGCCCTGACTGGCAATGTGGCCTCAGATGATGTCAGCCAGACCCAGGGACCCACCCTGTGGTGGTGAAGGTGGCTGTCCCTGCAGCTCTAGCTTCCCAGTTTTCCAGGGATAAGCTTCTCTGAGGCAGAAAAATAATTATGGTCCAAATAATTCTTGCAGTCAAATTACTTTGCTTTTGAAAGCCAATAAGTCACAAAATAACACCTGGGAAAGAAGAGCACCTGCTCCAGCCCCAGCTAGCCCAACAAAGTCTCACTGTGTTTCTTTGCCTCTGGTTACTTGCCCATTCCTGAGCCAATCACTGTAGCTTCAGTCACTAAGACTATTTGGCCGAAACCCAGGTCTTAGTCCACATGTGGAACTGAGTGTGAGGTCAGATGTTTCCTCTATTATCCCCATGAAAAATATTACTTGGACAATGATTCAGTTCAGAGTTGGTGTTGCAAAGTTATAGGATGTCTGCACCTGCTCTGTGATAATCATCTGTTTGTATACCAGGCCTCTAATTATCTCAGCCCAGAAGACCTCCTGAGAAGTGAGGTAGAAGAAAGTCAGAGAAAACTGCAAGTGGTCTTGGACACTTTGAGCTTCTTCAAGCAGGTGTTTCAGGACAGAAGGGAGAATCTCCACACTTACTTCAAAGAGAACCAGGAAGTCAAGGAGTGGGATTTCCAGTCTTCTTTGGTCTTTGTGCGATTAGACGGCTTCCTGGGACGACTGCACGTGGTGGAGGTGAGTGTGTTCCTCACCCTAGGCTCTCAGCCCCAACAGAAAGAAGCAGTCCAGGGGTCCAAAAAGTGGAATAGGAAAATGCACAACACAACCTGATAGCCAACCCTCCATCAGCTGGAATAATCCATAATAAAGGTTCAGTTGGCCGGCACAGTGTCTCACACCTCTATGATAGAGCACTTTGGGAAGCTGAGGCTGGTGGATTACTTGAGCCCAGGAGTTTAAAATCAGCCAGGCCAATATGGCAAAACCCCTTCTGTACCAGAAATTAAAAAAAAAAAAAAAAAAAATAGGTATGCGGTGTGTGTGCCTGTAGTCCCAGCTACTTGGGAGACTGGGGATGGGAGGATGGCTTCAGCCTGGGAGGCAGAGGTCACAGTGAGCCAAAATTGTGCCACTGCATTCCAGTCTGGGTGACAAAGCCAGACCTTATCTCAAAAAAAACAAAAAGAAGTTTTAATAAATAGCTGTTATTTGGATTGATCATCATATCACATAATGGCGGTTCTAGTAGAAGTTTAGAAAATTCTGATCACAGACCCATTTAGGAAGAAGGCCCGAGGAATCAATGAAGTAATTCAAGAGGTTTGCAAATTCCCCATAGCCTTTAAACTAAGTTTCAAATAAATTCTGCCTAGAAAATACAGTATGCAGGGCCAGGCACAGTGGCTCACACCTGTAATTGCAGCACTTTGGGAGGCTGAAGGGAGAGGATCACAAGGTCAGGAGTTCGAGACCAGCCTGACCAACATGGTGAAACCACGTCTCTACTAAAAATACAAAAATTTGCTAGGCATGGTGGTGTGCATCTGTAATCCCAGCTACTCAAGAGGCTGAGGCAGGAGAATCGCTTGAACCCAAGAGGTAAATGTTGCCCTGAGATCACGCCACTGCACTCCAGCGTGGGCAACAGAGCAAGACTCCATCACACACACACACACACATGCAAAGAAAAGAAAAGAAAGTACAGTATGCAGAATGACACTGAGCAAATCTTTATTAGGCTGGCCACTCCCCACAAAGCTAGTGCTTTGAACTTCCCCTCCTCCACTCTCCTGTCTTCAAGGCAGCTCCCAAAAGTCCAAATCTAACGAGTCCCTGTGCAAAAGAAACATGAATTTTGTTCAAAGTTATGTCTTTCTCTCAATTATTTAAAAATAAATATGGATGTTAGTTGAAATACTAGAATGAGAAGACATACTTTTTCTTTTGTTTCAATTCTCAAAACTTACTATGTTTAACAGATCTCTCAACATTTTACAGCTATCTGTTTACTGATTGGGCTTGGAAGAGAGGGTAATGGGCCTAATAAAATGAAAGACAAACTTAAAACTGATTTGAGAAATTCAGGGTTGAGTTTAAGATTAAGACAAGAGCCAGAGGGACAGAGAAGGAATGAGAATCATATTCCCATCTATCTTTTTTTTTTTTTTTCTTTGAGGCAGAGTCTCACTCTGTTGCCCAGGCTAGAGTACAGTGGCCCAATCTCAGCTCACTGCAATCTCTACCTCCTGGGTTCAAGTGATTCTCCTGCCTCAGCCTCTGAGTAGCTAGGACTACAGGCACACACCACCACGCCTGCAATTTTTTTTGTTGCATTTTTAGTAGAGATAGGGTTTCACCATGTTGGCCAGGATGGTCTCGATCTCCTGACCTCATAATCCACCCACCTCAACCCCCCAAAGTGCTGGGATTACGCACATAAGCCACTGTGCCCGGCCATTCCCAGCTATCTTGAGCAGTTTTGGAGGGAAGAGAGAGATGCTGGGAAGAAGCCGTGATGAACAAAGCAAACCACGAGAGGACAAGGACAGGAGAACATAAGATTGGATCTGTTACCAGTTCAAAAAGTATTGATTCAGCATTACCATGTGCCAGGCACAGAGCTAGGGACTGAGATACAAAGGTCCCAAATGTGGTTTGCTTGTAAGAAGCTGGTGGACCTGCAGCCACTGCAGAAGGAAGACAGGCTAAAGGAGGAGATCGGGGGAAAGACACAGAATCAGGAAAGTGGGATATACTGAATGCCATCATAAAAGTGAGATTGACGTGTTACTACAAGCAAGAAAGAGGAGTCTCTCACCCAGCAGGACTTTGACAAAAAGTGGGGAGCACAAGAGGAAATCAGTTGTGAAACTGGACTAGGGATTTCCCAGGGAAAACAAAGATGAGAAGAGCATAAAGACAGAGAAAATGTGTGAGAGAGAAAGCCAGAAGATGGATCTTATGAAAGGCACCCCTTAAACCCTTCGTCAGGATCACAGACACTATAAATAATTGATTATCTAGCTTTATCCTAAATGCTTCTTTTCCCCTCTGCTGTTTCCATCACAGTGGACGCACAGTCTGTCCACTCCTCCTCCTGCACTCTGTATTCCTCTCATATCCACCATCAATTCCTTTGCTGCTGTTTACTGAGAGGTGAGGGACACTACAGCCCAAACCCATGCCTGGCCTGGACCAGCCACAAAGACCGAATCACCATCACTGCTTTGCAGCGGCCACACTTGCAGGTGCTCCAGCCCTGCAGATGGCCCTGGGAATGAATGGCAGCAGAGCATGGCTCTGAAATGACTCCCAGACAGGGCCCTCAGGCCCTGTGCACACATGCTAATGATTTGATTTTGCATATAGACAGCTATTCTAACATCAGGGCGCCTGATCTGCAGGGTATATTCAGTAAATATAAGCAGCGATGGCCACCAGCCTCCCTAGAGTCATTACCCTCACAATAAGTCCTTTATCAGGCTGCTGCTGCTGCTTTCTGAATCACAGGCACGGATGCATAAAAAGTAGTTGCCCCCGTTTACTTAGAGGATGACGTGAATGTCACCAAGCTCCCTGCCTCACTGCCGCTTCTTCTCTTGAGTCTTGTTCTGTCCTTTGCCCTGGTCAGCTTCTTTGCGCCTGTGCCCAGCTGCTCCATCTCTTTTCCTGACTGTGTTTCCTGCTCCTTCCCTGTCTCTAATTCTTCCTCCTCTTTTTACTTGGTCCCCCTTTCACTTTTTTCTCTTTCTCTGTTTTCTAAATTCCCTGACCTCTTTGTTGGTCCTGAATTTCCATGCTTTTTCTTCTTGCCACAGCTGCTGCTTGCCCCCGTTCCTCCTATTTCCTCCCCTTTTATTTTTCATCTCCCAAACATCTGCCTAGATGCAGCACCCTTGCCCTTTGCTATCTTCCTCCTCCCCCAGCTCTTCCCTCCTGTCTGTGCAGTGGAACACAGGACTATCGACTGTCCTCTGGCATATTTCATGTACCTTTAGTTAACATTCCGTGTATCTCCGTGATCAATGCCTGTTTGAAATGGGATTAATCTGCTTCTCTCCAGTAAAACTTAGCATGAACTTAGCCTTATTCATCTTCTATCCTAATACAATCTATGGCCACTGAGATGATGGTAGCTGTAATTAAAAAATACACGAAACCAGGTTAATGAAGTGACACCAACGTGTTTATCTCTCTGCATGCTCACATCAAGGGTTATAGTGTGAAGGGCTGGTTTTTAATCCCCACAATTCTCCTAAATTTCATTCCTCTGATGTGAGTTGCCTTTTTATTCTTTCACTCTTTTTGCACAAAAGCATATCGTTGTGCAGATCCAGTCTTCCTGTGTGGGTGCCTGCTAAATGCCAGAAGTGGGGGTGGCTTGGAAGAAGGGGTATACATTGCTGAGTAGTTTTCAGTGTCTGCAGTAAGTGGAGTAATCGCATTTTCAGGATACCACCATCTTCCTCTGCCTTCTTATCACACCCATGATATGACTAGCCTCTTAGAGATCTAACCCTTGTGGGGCGAAGAATGAGGAATAGAAAAATAAAAAAAACTAACATGTTTCAAGAATCTGTCCCATGACAGAACCTGTGTCCATGCAGTCATCTTAAGAACCGGGTATCAGTATCTTTTCTTTAACAAATGAGCATAACTAAATCTGATACATAAATGAACTCACCCACAGTTATATAGGTTGGAGAGGTTTAGCTGAGATTTGTACCCAGGGGGATGGATGGTTCGAAGTACTGTCTTTGCACCAAACTCTGATATCTTCCAGGGAGCTGTAAAGGTCTGTTTCCCTCCTTCCGTCCTTTCCTCTTTCTTTCCTCCCACTGTCCTGGTTTGAGGATCCCAAACTGGTTTTGTGGTTTTATTCTGCCCTTACATACTCTGTTCTACTTTTGTATGCTCAATTTTTGCCATATGATTTCTAGGTCTTTATATCTAAATAAGTTACTCGGGTAAAATTATAATTCCCATCCCATGAAAGGATCTTATTTGACTTTATGACTTACTAAGAAAATCCCGGAAGTAAATAAAATCTTTGCAATTTGAATGAACCATCATAAATCGAAGAGAAAAAGAGTTGTTGGGTTGCCTCTTGATTCCTTCTTTCATCCTGCCTTCCTGCTCAATGTCTCAGTGCTCACACACACCAAGTTCAATTTTGTGTCATAGAGTTGTATGTAGATTCTACAGATCCCTGTTTGAGTTTCTGCCTGCAGCCTCTTCCCTCCAAACAATGCAGTAAGCACCTTGGAGAGATCTCTCATTTCCTTTATTATAAAACTGCAGTAAAGCTGTGATTCACCTGGAGACAAAATGATTTCCTGCTGAGGCTTTATGTGAAGTGATTAGCAGGCAGATAGGTAATAAGCTGACCGATATCCTCACCGTGTTTCCTTTTGCTCTTTCTGCCATCTCCAGGCACTCTCCAGCCTCCTTTCATTCTGAGCCTAATTGGGCGGCTTCCCTTTTAGTCCGGGTTGAATATGTGGTCACATAGGAGACAATCAGGTTGGTGGCAGTCGGAAGGTAAAGAAAACAGTCTTTTTCCAAATGACCTTTTGAGATTTTCATCTATGAATGCCTGCTTTGTGCTCTCCCTTAATGAATTCCCAAGGTTTTCCTTTTAAGATGGGAGGTGTGGCTTCTCCTTCAAGAATGGGGTTGTCATTGAAAGGTCTTGCTTTTACTCCTGATTTTGATTCTTCATCTCAGGGGCCAGAGCACAGATTGCACGGATTGAATCCTCCCCACATCTTCCCACCCACCACCACCATTAAGTGTTGCACTGTTTTTTCATAAGAATAGAACCTGATCAGCCCAGGAAGCTGCCTGGGACCCCAGTGCTCCTTGTTCTGTCTTGAAAGAAGCATGCAAGTGTTCCCTAGATACACCGTTACACATATAATATCCATTAACCTGATCTAATGACATCAGTCTGATCATGGTTAATAATAGTGGCTGCCTTTTATTGAAGTCCTACAGGGAACTTCCCATAAACTTGGTAACCCCACGGCAACTTAAGGGTTACTGTTCCTATCTACAGGTTAGGGAAGTGAAGCTTAGAAAAGTTAGGTGTCTTGGCCAGGTGCGATGACTTACCCCTGTAATCTCAGCACTTTGGGAGGCTGAGGTGGAAGGATCACAAGGTCAAGAGATTGAGACCATCCTGGCCAACATGGTGAAACCCCATCTCTACGCAAAATATAAAAATTAGCTGGGCATGGTGGTGCGTGCCTGTAGTCCCAGCTACTTGGGAGGCTGAGGCAGGAGAATCACTTGAACCCACGAGACGGCTGTTGCGGTGAGCTGAGATCCTGCCACTGCACTCCAGCC
>NW_016107387.1:2655666-2667023 GCF_001604975.1 Cebus imitator | reverse complement strand
TTTGGGGGAAAGCTAGATGGGTAGATCTCTTTCTAAAGGAGGGTGAGAAAAGGTCTAAAACCTTGAATTGAGCCCCAAACAAATGTGTTGTCCACCAAGTATGTATTAAGTTACATAAAACAATGTAAGTATCCATCTTTTTAAGTGACCAGACTTTCTCCAAAAATAGAATACTTAAATAAATATCAAATAAATTAAATAGAATCATTAAATAAATATCCTAATACCTAGGATATTTAAATTGAAGATGAAACACCTTCCTGTCACATCCCCTGCCCCCAACCATGCTTTAAGTATCCTTGAAAAATAGCATAGTCTAACAAAATTATCATCTGGGTTTCTGATGTAATCAAACATATCAAAATGCATCTGCCTTTTAAAATGGTTAGGAAGTATTTCCTAAAAATTGAAATTGACATTCACAGAATTATGAAGAATGAGTACCAAGGTTGCATTTCACAGCACAAGTATGACTCTCCCTATAAAACCGATTACAACTAAGCCCTTTACGAGAGACTTGAATTACTATTGAAGTCAATTTCATTTCCATAAAATTCATTTCGGTTTTCTTCCCAATACATCAAGTTGAACATATTTTTAAAGAAAGACTGCCACTTTTCCCACCATTAGTGGCAAAAGTCCCTCACTGGTTTTGGCATCTGTCTTCCCCTGCCTTGGCTGGTGTCTTCCCTCTTCTCTCCTCACTCACTTCAACTGCTTGCTGCCAGCCAGGCACAAACATAGCTGAGCAAAAACAGGCTTGTTAGGTGGGTGCCCAATCTGCATGGGTACCTTCCTGGCCAAGCAGGGAAAGCCAGCCATTGTCCCTATTTCCCAGTGTCTCTGTCACTGCTGCTGGAGTTGGCGTCCCAGCAGGAGAAAGGAGCCAGGAAACCTGTGCTTGCCTGATGGGTCACCCATAGCAGCCATGGACAGTGAGATTCCCTGTAGTGGTACCAGGACCTGCTGGAGTTTACAGCATCAGTGTCATGGTGCACCTCTTAAACCCTCAGTCCACACCAAATGTTAGCCCAGATGACACAAAGGGAACTTTGACCTTCCTCTTTCCTGCCTAAGGGGCATGCATACAGATTGGAAGTCATCACAGGAAGCATATCTTGGTTTGCAGGTTTTGTGATTTTAGGTACTCACAAGAGATAAATTCAATCTGTCCTGTTAGACGTGCTCAGGAGGAAGCTCCCATCCTATTGGTGGTGAAGCAGCTTCTGCAGGCTCAGGAGGGGCTCCTCCCCAAGGCTTCTGGGATGTGCCATCCACCTGTCATTGGATCCCAAATATACCTGGGACACTGCTACATCAATATCAGCAACAATGGCAGTGCCTTGATACTGTGTATTTACTGTGTGTGCAGACCTGGCCTAAATCCCAGGCTTGAGTTAACTGACTTAGCACTCAGGATCCTGCTACAGGTGTTATTATTATTCTGCAGCACATGAAGAAGCCCAGTACAGAGCTGGTAAATAACTACTCACTGTCATCCAGCTGGCAACAGGGCGTAACATCCTGTGCACACCCAGCAAGGGCGCCCTGCAGGAGATGTCTTTGCTTGGCAGAGAAGTTGCCAAGAAGGCCAATGTCACCCTCTGGGCATGTCCTCAGGACTATTTGGAGGCTCTGCTTTCTCATCAACATCCTCTAGGATTGCTGTCATTCTAAAACCGGATAACATGGTCCATTTGAAATGAGTGATTTTAGAGAAATCAGCAGTAAAGCTACCAATTATATAAATCCTTTTATTATTATTACATTTTATTATTTACTAAAGACTACAAAGACATAGCGAGGCGGAAGAATACATTTCATTTATTTATGTATGTATATATTTATTTGGGTTTGCGTGAATTTTACTTGACTGTTCTTTCTCTTTGCTTTGTTACTGAGTTTAACCAAGAGTTATTTTTACCAACCCAATCTAATAATAAGGTTACAAAACTAATCAGACTTCGCAATTTCCTAAGCAACCACCACCCCCGTGGTTTCCAACTCTTCTCATCCACTGTTGTTATGATGATGATTATTATTTTAACTCTTTTGTGAATTGTCCCCATAGGGTGTTCTGAAGACGGCCTTGGATTTCCAAAAACTGGGCAAGGTGGAGTTTAGTGGCATCAGAGGAAATGCCCTGAGCCAGCAGGTCCAGCAAATGCATGAGGAATTTCAAGAGATGTACAGGCTTTTCTCAGGGTCCTCCTGTGACTGCCTGTACCTCCAAAGCACGGTAGGGCTTGGAAGGTCTAAATGACCAGCTCCGTCTCTGTTCCAGATGCCTCTCACCTGTAGGGTCTAAGTATTGACTTGCATTTTCCCCGTGTATTTCTTTGGGTCTGTGGTCCCAGTGGTTTTGCTGATTATTCTTTGGGTCGGGAGAAATTATTATTCCTTGTGCCAAGAGAAAGATTTCAAATTGTTCTTTGTGTTGAGAAAAAGATCAAGGAGGCCTCTCCCAATGGTTAACTGCTCCAGACTAATGACAACAGGGTTTCAGAGATGTTGAGGTGGGTATGAGGTGACAGTGGAGGCTAAAAACTTCAAAAGTTATAGGCTTCAAAATTTATAAGCTTCAAAATTTCAAAAGTTAAAAACTTCAAAAGTTAAAAGCTTCAAAAGCTGTAAGCTCAGTGAAAGAAGCCAGACCCAGAAAGACAAATGTTGCATGGTCTCCCCTATACGAGGCATCTGAAATAGTCAAACTCATAGAAGCAGAGTAGAATGGTGGCTGCCAGGGGCGGGGGGGAGAGGGAAATGGAAAGTGATGGCCAAGAGTATATTCGGTTATGCATGATGAAGAATTTCTGGAGCTCTAAGGTACAGCATGGTAAAGATGGTTAACAATACTGTATTACATTGTTCTCACTCATAAGTGGGAGTTGAACAATGAGAACACATAGATACAGGAAGGGGAACGTCACATACCTCACACACCAGGGCCTGTCAAGCGGTGGTGGGGGAAAGGGGAGGGAGAGCGTTAGGACAAATACCTAATGTAGGTGGGGCTTAAAACCTAGATGACGGGTTGATAGGTGGAACAAACCACCACAGCACATGCATACCTATATAACAAGCCTGCCTGTTCTGCACATGTATCCTAGAACTTATAGTAAAATAATAATTAAAAAACTGTATTACATACTTAAAATTCGCTAAAAGGGTAGATCCTAAGTGTTCTCACCACACACACAAAAAGCAAATGGTAACTGTGTGAGGTGATGAATATGTTAATTAGCTTGATTATGGTGATCATTTCACAGTGTATACATGTATCAAAACATCAAGTTGCATACCTTACATATATATAATTTTTATTTGTCATTTATAACTTAATAAAACTGCCGGGAAAAACAGTTTTAAGCTTTGGGCAAGGGAAGCTTTTTGTAAGGGAAGGACAGGCACACCCGGACAGAATTTTATTAGTGGCTTAGAGAGGTGTAAGTGAAGCCATAGCCTGGAGTTTCTGATCTGAACTTGGTTCCCAACAGAACACACAGGATAAGAATAGGGCCAGGGAAGCATTTTCCAGGGCAGGAACAAAGAGCCCAAGTCTCACCCGTAGACCCAGGAAAGCTGCAAGCTGCGAGTCTACGCCCACAGAAGAAAAAAAGAAAAAGGTTCAGCATGAAAACAGAATGGAATTCCCAGAAAAAGGAATGGCAGAATGACTGGAGAAAGGAATGTTAAGAGTGTATATGCAGGAAAAGGAGAAAGAAATTAGGGCAGGAATCTGCTCCGAGCACCTTCAGACATCCAGGGGAATCTTACTTGGCCAGACTCAGGAAGATACTGCCTTCTAAGAATTGCATTAGTCAAAAGTACACCCAAAAAAGGTAGACTGCAAAGCAGCCTGTATACGATGTATTTGCTACCATAATAAAAAATAAAACAAAATCCTATGCCCAAGGAGAAAACTAACAACTAAAAAGAAACATACCACAGTGTCATCATGTTTAGAAAGTAGGACTACACTATGTTTTCCTACTTTTTTTTCTTTCACACACATACACACACATGCACTACTGTTACAAAGTGATAATAACAAATAATGCCACGAATTAGAGATTGGAGTTAACAAAGTTTCTCTGAAAATTGCTACATTCTAAGAGACATACATTAGGGTTGCCAGATAAACTACACTAATTTGGACATACTAAAAAAAAAAAAAAATTCTTGTTTATCTGAAATTCAAATTTAACTGAGTGCCCCACAGTTTTATTTGCTAAATTTGGCAATCTTAAGAACAAGGCTAGTTGCTGTCTTAACCAATTAAGATGTATTTAGAATAAAGAGTTTGTATTAGTTTAATTAGCTTTCTTTCCCACTAATGGCTAGATTAGTTCACTGACAATAAAAAAATAGAATTCTGACTTGGGCAGGGAAGGAAAGTGGGTGGTAATGTTGGACAGCCCCATTACGGAGGCTGTTGCCACTGCAGTGCTTTTCAGGGTAATAAGAGCTGGGGTTGGCCGGGTGCAGTGGTTCACGCCTGTAATCCTAACACCTTGGGAGGCGAAGGCAGGTGGATCACAAGGTCAGGAGACCAAGACCATCCTGGCTAACATGGTGAAACCCCGTCTCTACTAAAAATACAAAAAATTAGCTAGGCATGGCGACATGTGCCTGTAGTCCCAGCTAATTGGGACTTGGGAGGCTGAGGCAGGAGAATCATTTGAACCTAGGAGGTAGAAATTACAGTGAGTCGAGATTATACCACTGCACTCCAGTCTGGGCAACAGAGCGACATTCCATTTAAAAAAAAAAAAAAGAGCTGATGTTAAGTGAGAGAAAAGGGACTTCAGGAAGCAGAAGGGAGGAGCATGGAAAGGGCGGAAGAACACCAAACTCACATCTAATTCACCTCACCATTTTGCCTGGAGACTCTAGGTAAAAATGCTGTAATCATAGGGTAACTAACTCTACATGGCCAAAAACTAAGTCATGCCATGGTGAATTTCAGAAAATTAAAATAATTCTTTGGTATAACCAGTTCGAACACAAAAGTTAGCTGTAAGGAGCATAGTGGGGTTGGCTTTCAGAAAATTATGTTTTCCTTATGTGAATATATGGTGTCTCTTCAGGACTTTGAAAATGGTGTCTCTGAATTTAACGAGAAAGTAGAAGATCTTGACCGAAGACTGGGGACTATCATTATTCAAGCTTTTGATGATGCATCTGATTTGGAGCATGCCTTTAAGGTTTGTGTAAATGGGGCAGGAGCCACTCTGTCCTGGATACTCCCCTGGCCCTCATCAGAGGTTGATACGGATACCTTTCCAACTGTCTGTTCCTGCAAATATTAATTATTCTTGTTAATCTAGTAGAGAAGGAGATGGGAATCCTTCTCATGCCAAGAAAATGTGCAGAATTGGGATTCTCAGGCTGATGACTCACGCCTTCCTGAACATGTGACAATGTAAAGATACTTTTAAAAAGCATTTCTGCAGTGATCTCTTTAGGTGCCATACCTTTATCAGTAGAGAAAGCATGACCATGCAATACCATGGCTATTTAACCATGGCTACTAGGTTGATTCAATCTGGAGCAAACCCCCTCCCGGGTAATGAGCGATAGGTTTCAAGCATCGATAACTGGAATAAGAAGATTTGTGCTCTTACCATATCATGCTTAGATCAGGTAGTACAAAGTGTATGGGGGAGGTAGTTTAGGACAAGGCGTAGATGAGGAGTAGGTAAATGGCTGCACAACTGAGAACACTGCATTGTGAGACATGAAGACTCAGTAGAACACGCTAGGTCTTCCACAAACAATCAAGAGGCTTACTCTATAAAGTCTTAAGGGTTCCACTAATTGGTGGAAGTTACAAGAAGTCAGATTTTGGTTCAGTAGAGGAAAGAGATTTCTGTCAAAGCTGTTTAAGATGTAATGGACTTCCTTAGCAAGTAGTTAAGTTTCTGGGCACTGAAAATGTTAATACACAGTTATCTGTGATGGGTGGGACAACTGTAGGAGAGGCTTAAATCCTGGATGGATGGATCTGTGTTATTCTAGAATATTTGGTAACCAAATGTGGCAGGCTCCATTAGCCATTGACTATATATAGAGAGAGATTCCCCTCTCCAAGCATTTGAACCAATCCCAAGGAAAAGGCTTGCATGCATTTACAAAATGATCATATATGCCATTAACTGTCAGGGCTAATTGAAACCCTGTTTCTCAGGTAACTTGTGGGTCTGAAACTCCATTCGTGCACTAAGGATGCCCAGCCCTAACCATCATGTAGATCCCTCTCTACCAGAGATGTTCAGGAGTCTTCAAGGGATGCCTCACAAGTATTCTCAAGTCACTTTAAAGTCTGAAATCATGGCATCTGCTACATGTCTACAGACCCCCTTTAAATTTTATCTGCCAAGAAAAGTGCTTGGAGGAGTCTTGCCATTGCTTTTCTTCTGATGGTCCCCACCACGAAAACATCTTTGCGTGTGCTAAGGGCATACCTCTTTGGGTTGCAAAATTCCAATCCTTAAAATGTTATGGTAGAGTAAGGTTCTGGGCAGAAGTACAAGGAGACCTTCCCCCTACTGAAGCAGCACTGCCATATCCAGAGTTTCAAAGGGCTCATAAAAGCAGATTATTTGTCTTCTGACCTTGACTCCTCTTCTCAGCAGAGATTCCAACCCAGCCTAGGGGAACTAGTAGGAAAACCACAACCCTCTGATCCCTTCTGCCTCCTTTGTTTCTCCCTTTTTAGTGATCTCACCAACAAGAAACTAAAACTGCCTTCCTCCCCAAGCCACAGCAAAAGCTCCAATGGATATAGGCTTATGCAGAGAAGAGCTTTTTCAAGGTTGGGGAGTAGGGACCAGAGAGAGTACCTGACTCTGGATCCCCTGTTGCTGCTGTAAGATCATCTAACCAGCCAGGCGGGTGGCTCATGCCTGTAACTCCAGCACTTTAAGAGTCCAAGGCGGGTGGATCACGAGGTCAGGAGATCGAGACCAGCCTGGCCAATATGGCAAAGCCCCATCTCTACTAAAAATACAAAAAAATTAGCTGGACGTGGTGGCACGCACCTGTAGTCCCAGCTTCTAGGGAGGCTGAGACAGGGGAATTGCTTGAACCCAGGAGGCAGAGGTTGCAGCGAGCCAGGATCTCGCCACTGCACTCCAGCCTGGCGACAGAGCAAGACTCTGTCTCACAAAGAAAAAAAAAAAGGTGGGGACATGAATCCACAAGTACATCCAAGTCAAGGACCGTGAATAGAGGGTGCAGGCTGGCCATGGTGTTCCCTCAGTGCACACATCTGTACTTCCCCAACAGAAGATTGTAGCTACAGAACTTGGTGGAGTCCTGCTCTCTTATGCTTCCATTAAGGCAGAGCTATTTTTTACTGTGTCCAGAGATCTGGGTGATTGTTTGGTGGAAGAAAGTGTGACCCTAGAGCTTTCCCACTGGATGGCTTTTTAGCACCTTTAGAGTGTTCTTATAGTGCCTTGAAATCGTTACAGAAATCCAGTCAAACTGTCTGACCTGGAAAACACCTGACCAAGGACCCCATATTTGGCTTTTCTCTGTACTTGGCCATTCCACATAACATGGCCTGGAGACCTCAGACTCCTGGGAGCCATCTAAGATTGTGAGCTGATACCAGCCAGCTACTAGAGCTTGCACTCCCTCCAGGCTTTGAATGTCAGTGAAGCAAAGTGGCTCAACCTGAAGGAAGGAGGTAGAATAAAGAGCATAAGTTCTTAGTCAAGTGCAGACTACTCAGCTTCCAGTTTTAGGACATGTGGGTGTAATTTTACATCATGTTTCTCATGTTCATTGACTTAAAGCAAGGGTTTCAAAATTTTTTCTACAAAAGGACAGAGAATAAATATTTTAGACTGTGGGTACATGTGTTTTCCATCACATACTCTTTTTTTCGTTTTATTATTTATTATTTTTATTTATTTATTTTTGAGACAGATTCTTGCTTTGTTGCCTAGGCTGAGTACCATACTGGGATCTCGGCTCATTGCAACCTCCGCCTCTGGGTTCAAGCAATTCCCCTGCCTCAGCCTGCCAGGTAGCTGGGATTACAGGCATGAATCACCATGCCTGGCTAATTCTTTGTATTTTTAGTAGAGATGGGGGTTTTGCCACTTGGCCAGGCTGGTCTTGAACTCCTGGCCTCAAGTGATCTGCCTGCCTCAGTCTCCCAAAGCACAGGGATTATGGGCATGAACCACGTGCCAAGTCCTCTTTTTAATTTTTTTAAATCTTTTTTTAAATGCAACAACCATGCACTGAGGCCACAGGCCAGGCTTGGGTGAGTTTGGCTGCCCACTGCTGTACTTTGTGACCTCCTGACTTGACTCACCAGGTGGAGATGAGAGGTTATCATGGAAGGCATGTTTAGAAGCAGTGGATTACTATAACCTAAGTATAACTGGAGTCCTACATGGCCTCATCTCAGAAAAGCATCACAATCGAAGAAACACGCAGGAGCCAGAAAGTAATTAAAAGCATTTCATGTCTTGATTTTGCTGCTCTAGGCAACACTGAGGGGTTATAGCCATTTTAATCCCAGGAACACATCTTTAGCACAAGCTCAGCATCACTGCCATTCTCAGGGCACCTGCTCTCAGAAAGTTGTTTTTTTGTTGTTCCCATTTCATCAACACCTTCCTTCTGTTCTAGGTTTTCGTTTTTTGGTTTTTTGGTTTTTTTTTGTGTGTGTGATGGAGCCTTGCTGTGTCGCCCAGGCTGGAGTACAATGGTGCATTCTCAGGTCACTGCAGCCTCTGCCTCCCAGGTTCAAGCAATTCTCCTGCCTCAGCCTCCTGAGTAGCTGGGATTACAGGTGCCTGCCACCATGCCCAGCTAATTTTTGTATTTTTAGTAGAGATGGAGTTTCACCATCTTGGCTAGGCTGGTCTTGAACCCCTGACCTTGTGATCCACCTGCCTCGCCCTCCCAAAGTGCTGGGATTATAGGCGTGAGCCACCGTGCCTGGCCTGTTATAGATTTTAATTATGTAGCTCAACTTAACCTTTCTAGCATCTCTAGTCTCCCTTTATTTAATGCTCTATCTAGATCCTCACACCAAGTAGAGCTGGGGGTAGGTAACTCAGCAGATAGGAATTCTCTGTTAGAAGCAAAGGAGAGGAGAAAGGCTATGAATATCCACATATGAATAATTACTGGTCCAATTCCACAATAACACTGTTCATCCTTCTCACATTGGTAGGCATATGGAGGAAAAACCAGGACACTGGATATATGTAAGCATGGAAAAGTTGAGTCTGTGATTTTTTCTTTTTCCTCTGCCTTCCCTACAGCTGCTAGACATAGCAGGAAACCTCCTTGAAAGACCACTGGTAGCGAGGGATGCATCTGATAAATATCTGGTTCTCATCCAAATGTTCAACAAAGATCTGGATGCAGTGAGGATGATCTATAATCAGCATGTCCAGGAGGAAGCAGAACTTGGTAGGCTTGTTGCAGGGGATTTTTGTGGGGATGTTCTGTTACTTGGAAGAAACAACTAATTCCTCTTGTATTTGTTGAATATCCCTATATGGATCCATAAATTCTCAAAGAAGAGCAAGCACAGTCTTCTAACTTGAAATTCCAGACCCCTGTGGGTGACTGTGGAGCTCTCTGAACCGTAGCTTTCCCTGTTTCTGGGACTGAAATTGGCAGGCTGACCCAGTGTGATACAGTCTTGACTGCCTCTGTTCAGCTGAGACCTTGGCATAATGTATGAGTTGACCCTTGATCCGTGTTTCTACACTGACTAATCTTCAACATACCTCCATTCCAAAATAAATGTTCACATGCCTGAGAGAAGTTTCTTACACCTTCCAATGCCATAGCAACCATGCTTCTGGTGGGAGGAACCAGCAGGAGCCCTCCAAAGGGCAGTGCTGTGCCAAGGTGTGGCGTCTCCATTTTTATTACAATGCTTAGAGTCAAAACAAGTGCCTTTCAGTTTTACGTACATTTATTGAGCCCTTGCTACATGCCAGGCAAACCTGTGGGTATGGTATAATGTGGCAGGTCAAGATAAGGGATAAAATAAATTAGTACAAAAAGGTGTTTGTTTATAGAATGTGAGTACTGCTCAACTTGAGTTATAAAGAATGGTAACAAGCTGGGAGGGATGGTGTGAACCTCTAGTCCTGGTTCCTCAGGAGGCTGAGGCAGGAGGATTGCCTGAGTTCAACAGTGAGAGGCTGCAGGAACTATGACCCTACCACTGCACTCCAGCCTGGGTAACAGAGCCAGAACCTCTCTCTAAAAATAAAATAAACAATAAAAAAAAATACATTCCTATAGTCAGTCACACAGTGCTTGCACATTGTGGATGCTCAGTAAGTGGTTATTGGACTGAATAGCTTATGGCATCTCAAAAATGATGCCATTTGGATGAAACAAATTATTAACTCCTTATTATTAAAGAATTTCTGCAGTGATCTCTTTATGAAGTGAAAGAACACTAACAAGACAAGATGCATTGTGGCACCTTGAGATTTGAAGGTAGACTTATGGAACAGGGAGTTGAGCTGAGCCCTAAAAGCTGGGAGATCAACAGTAAAGGAGAAGAGGCAGAGGCCTTCAGAGTAGACACGAGAGGATGCGGAAGGTGATCAGCTGGGAATGCCTATAGCCACACAAGATGTGCAAAAGACACCCAGTTGGCCATGGCATTAGGGGTTAGGTTGGGAAGTGCTCCGAGTGCCATGTTAAGGAATTTGGAATTCGTCATCGAGGCTATGGGAAATTATCAAAGACTTTTAAGTAGCTGAGTAACAGGATCGCTCTGCCTGCAAGTAGGTTTCACGGTGAGGTCATCAAGAATTGCCTCCCCGTAGAAGTCATTTTGAGAAAATCTGTTGGCCAAGCATTATGTGGGATCATCCTAATGACTTCTTAGGGTCCAGTACAGAGTCTGAAAATTCTAATGTCTTCAGAAGCTATATCGGTCACAAATGACCATGACCTTGGTACCTTAAAACACCACCACCCATCTTTCAGGAATCCAGCATGGTGCATCTGGGTTCTCTACTGAGAGAATCCCAAAGCTGAAATCAAGGCGTCGGCCAGGCTGAGTTTGGGTCTGGAGGAAAACTCCATTGCCAGCCTCCTTTCTGTTGGTAAAATCCAGTTCTTCATGACTATGGGAGTGAAGTCTCCATTTCCTGTTGGCTGTCAGCCAAGGGCCATTCTTAGCAACTAGAAGCCACCTGCATTCATTGCCGTGTAGCCACCTCCATCTTCAAGCCAGCAACAGGACGTTAAATTCCTGTTATGCATCAAATCTCTGCCTTCCTCTCCTGCTACTAGCCAGAGAAAACATTCTGCCTATTTTTTTTTTTTTTTGCCTATTTTTTTTTTTTTTT
>NW_016107387.1:2636125-2655495 GCF_001604975.1 Cebus imitator | reverse complement strand
GCCAAGCTAATTTTTGTATTTTAGTAGAGATGGGGTTTCACCATGTTGGCAAGGCTGGTCTCTATCTCCTGTCCTCGTGATCTGCCCACCTTAGACTTCCAAAGTGCTTGGATTACAGGTGTGAGTCACCATGCCTGGTCAGCATTCCGCTTTTAACGGCTCACCTGCTTAGGTCAGGCCCACCCAGGGTCCTCCTTCTCCTCCTGCTGTATAACATAACATGACCACAAGAGTGAGCTCACATAATAGCCACAGTTTGTACCCACGTTTAAAGGGGAGAGGATTATTTGAGGGTGAGAGTAATTGGGGGTCATCTTAGAATTTTGCCTATCAAGGAGCACAAATGGGAAATGACAGTCATGGATCTGGACTGACTATGGTGACGCCAGGGAAGGGTGGCATCTGTGGTGAAATAAAGGAAGTGACTACTTCTCTAGTTGCTGGTTAGAAATGCCAGCTGATTCTTGCTAATCTTCTCATTTTACCAGAGAAGCTGGAAAGTGAGGTTCTTTAAAAAGTGAAATCTCACATTCGTTAAATCCTGACTACTAAATATAAGCAAACACACCCAATGCCTGGGCCAACATAAGCATATCTAGTCTGTGCTAACTCGAGTCCAGGGCTCCATAATCCACATGGCCTACCTCATTCATCATCATACTAAATTCTCACAGGAACCCTGGAAGTTAATTAAGCAAGGAAGATATTCCCATTTTATAGAAGAGAAAATTGAGACCCAGAGTGATTGAGTTGTCTGTTTAAGGGAGTGTTTCACCCGTGACTGTTCAATTAGAGTCATCTTGAGAGCTTTTAAAAAACACTCAATGGTGGCTTAGTGCAGTGGCTCACACCTGTAATCCCAGCACTTTGGGAGGTTGAGGTGAGTGGATCACCCGAGATCAGGAGTTCAAGACCAGCCTGACCAATATGGTAAAACCTCATCTCTACTAAGAATACAAAAATTAGCCAGGCGTGGTAGTGGACACCTGTAATCCCAGCTACTCGGGAGGCTGAGACAGGAGAATCACCTGAACCTGGGAGGCAGAGGTTGCAGTGAGCTGAGATTCCGCCACTGCACTCCAGCCTGGGCAACGGAGTGAGACTCCTTAAAACACTCATGGCTGGGCCCATCCCGAGAGCAATCAGAATAGCTTGGGCTGGGGACCCAAGTCCCTTGAGGCTGTGAGTATTGTCTCAGTCAGGCTTTCTTCCTCTTTAACAGAACCTCCCCCCCACCCCCCCGCAGGAACTCCATTGTGCTCTCAGGTGACTTTAGTCTGGAGGTAGATTAGGTAAAAGAGGAGTATCTGGCGGGAGGCGTTTGCAGGGTGGAGAGGGCTGCAGTGCTCTAGACTCATTTCGGTCTGTCTGTGCCGTGTCCCCAGGGTTCTCCCCCGTGCACAAGAACATGCCCGCCGTGGCTGGGGGCCTCCGCTGGGCACAGGAGCTGAGGCAGCGCATCCAGGGTCCTTTCAGAAACTTTGGACGCATCACACACTCGTGAGTATTGTGTTCCTGAAAGCTGGTTTTGTCCTGGGCTGCTCTTCCTGCCTTGGAATCCGAGTGTTGTAGAAACGCAACCCCCTTCACAAAGACTGGAAAGTCATCTTCCTTTCTTTCCATTTCCAGCAAGGGATTAGATACCTATTGGCCAAGCAGTCATGATATTGACGCATTTGGACTGACAAGCAGGTCCCTTAGTGTTAAGTGAGGTGTAACTGGCTGACTCCTTTTGCTCCGTGGGATTCATTTCTAGAGGACAATGAGCCAGGGATTTCAAGGTCTGGGGAGCTCTTCCACATGTCTCCTTGCTGCTGAGGCCACTGGAAAATAATGAAGCCCAGTGTTTCCTCAGGTGCAGTATGAGGTCCTTGTAAATCAGAACAACCCTAAGAAACCTGTTAAAGATGTGGGTTCCAGGGCCTCACCTGTCACTGGCTGAATCTGAATCAGCTGTGGGCTGTGAATCTGCCCCTTCAGCAAGCTGCTCCTCTGATTCTGATGGTGACCAAGTTTGGAAACCATCAGCTTGCTTCACAGCTAAGGTTAGAAGCTGAGCTAGAAGCATCTCAGCTGCTAATTGTGCTGTTGTGTTTAAGATGCTGCCTGAGGAAGGGCAGTCTTTCTTGGATCCCTCTTTCTAAAAGACTGAATCTTGCCGAGAGCACACAGGTTTTAGAAAACAACAGAAGGAAAGGAATCAAAGTCTGGCCTTTGGACTCACAGGCTTTTTGGAGTTAGGGAAGGTCTTAGAGACCCTCTGGCCTGGCCCAAGTAGGAAGACTCAACACCATCAGAGGCCAGACAAATGCAAATGAGTGAGTGAGGCAGGTGCTATAGGACGGCCAGGATGGGGTCTGCAGGGAGCCACCAACACCCCACTCCAGCGTTGCCAAGCCGAAAAGCAGACCCAATGTGAGCAATGTCCTGACTGTTGGAGGTAAGCTGGAAACTGGATTTTGAAGGTGAACATCCAACTTTCCAATGATCAAGGATTCAATTTTTTCTCAGACGGCGCAGACCTAACAAAGCATGCCTGTGAGGCAGGTCTGCCCTGTGGGTAATCCATTTGCAGCATCTGCTTGAGTCTGGGCAGGCTCTTTATTTTCGGATGAAGAAATGGAAGAATTGAAGAGAGATGACTTGTCCAAGATCCTAGAGACAGGCAAAGAAGGAACTGGAGAAAAAATGCCTGGTTCTCCAGGCTCCTAATCCAGAACAGTTCCCAGGGACCACCAACCCTGGGAAGTTTGGCGGGGAGTGGGACTGAGCCCTCATGCATGTCAGTTATGCAGCAGAAGGGTGAAGATATGTGAATGTGGTGGGGGGGGAAGGGGGATGCCAGGGCTGCCTCTAAAATGTGGACTGCAGTAGCTGTCACAGGCCTGGTTCCCAGGGAGCAGATCTATGATGTGTGTGCAGGAATTTATAGAGATCCTTTCAGGAGCAGCACCCATGAGGGAGGGGCAATGGATTGGGCAGAGAAAGAAGCTGAGCTGCTGAGCTGCAAGAAAGTTGCAATGGAGGCCTCAGCCAGTGCTCCAGGGAGCTTGGGCCCGTCAGAGCTGCACTGCCTCTGTACCCCAACATCAGCTGGTTGGATGTGGGCTTTCCTGGGGAGGGGCATGATCTTTGGGCCAGGCAGCTCGCTTTGGCCAAGGCTGTTCCCAAAGAGGGAGGCAGCATTGCTTCTGCAGCAGCCAACACTCCTGGCTGGAGGGGACAGGGTGAGGCAGGGGTGGAAGTGGGGAGGTTTGAAGGCATACCAGAGCCTGGTCCCACAAGGGGATCTTGAAGGCACACAACAGAGACCTCTGTAATTCCTGTGAAAACTCCCCCTTGTTGTTGTTTTTTTTTTTTTTTTTTTTTTTTGAGATGGAGCCTTGTCCTGTCGCTCAGGCTGGAGTGCAGTGGCGTGATCTCGGCTCAGTGCAACCTCCACCTCCCACCTCCCCAGTTTAAGCGATTTTCCTGCCTCAGTCTCCTGAGTAGCTGGGACCACAGGCACGCTACCACACCCATCTAATTTTTGTATTTTTGGTAGAGATGGGGTTTCACTATGTTGGCCAGGATGATCTCGATCTCAACCTCATGATCCGCCTGCCTCAGCCTCCCAAAGTGTTGGGATTACAGGTGTGACCCCTTGTTTTAAAAATGAATTCAAATGTATATTATGCTCTATAATAGGAAGTGACTGGTTATTAAAAATGTTTTAGATTTCTCACCATGAGGTGACATGGAGGCTGCAGGGAATTTCACTGTGCTTATTCCTGTGACTCCCCAGACCCACTCGGCAACATGCCTATGGAAGAAGCCTCACTCTGCCCTGGCCTCATTTATTTCTAGATACAAAACTGAGACCTGGGGTTGGGGCCTGTGGGGCTGGTGGAAATCACACAGACTGGGAGGGGAGACCGCCCATTCGGGCTGGAGCACGTTCCACCTCTCCTTGCTGTCTGGCAGATGCATCTGCTCATTCACCACGAAAGTGAAATGAATAACTGGGGGAAAAAAATGCCAGCAAATTCAGTGCTTTCTCTGCAGGCACAAGGACTTCTGTGGAAAGCTCGAGGGATCTGGTGAAGAAATCCTATGTTAGTTTAAAGAGCAAGTGGATTTTAAGGAATCTCTGCAGTAAGCTGCCTCATTTTGCCACCAAGACAAACAGAAACAATCCTCCACATAGTTTGATGGTTTTGAAGAATTAAAGAGACTTCACTAATTTTTTGCCAGGAGATGACTTTCATTAGTGTTGCAGCAAGCACCAAAACCAGTTGTGAGTAACAGTGCCTTTAGCCACATGCTCCTCTGTGGTCTTTAACATTTCTGCAGAAGCCTCCATGTGTCTGTGTGTGTGTGTGTGTACGCATGCACACAGGCACTTGTGTTTATGCATGTTATATGTACATATGTGCACACTTACATGTATGTGCATTACGTGTGCACATGTTTCAGGAGTAAAAGCTGGGAGGGACCCTCATGTAAAAACATGAAGAAGTGGTAGTGTTTCTGATCACATCTTCTAGATGGATTTCAGAAAAGGGGAAACATACATATTTAAATATATATAAAAGGCCAGGTGCGGTGGCTCACACCTGTAATCCCAGCACTTTGGGAGGACAAGGCAGTCAGATCACAAGGTCAGGAGTTAGAGACCAGCCTGGCCAACGTGGAGAAACTCCATCTCTACTAAAAATACAAAAATTAGCTGGGCATGGTGGCACACATCTGTAATCCCAGCTATTCAGGAGGCTGAGGCAAGAGAATCGCTTGAACCTCAGGAGGTGGAGGTTGCAGTGAACCAAGATCATGCTACTGTACTGTAGCCTGAGTGACAGAGCAAGACTCTGTCTCAAAATATATATATATATATGTATTTTGAGATATTTAAATATCTAGGTAGATATCTAGGTAAATATCTACCTAGATATTTACCTGGCATATAGTGTTATAAACAATCATGTATCACTTACCAATGGGGTTATGTTCTGAGAAGTATATTCGTAGGCAATTTCGCCATGATGTGAACGTCATAGAGTGTATTTACACTAACATACGTCTGTGGTCTAGCGTATTGCTCCTAGGCTACAAATGTGCTATGGTCTAGTGTAGCCTAGGAGCAATACGCCGTATGATCAATATGCTCTATAGTCTAGTGCATTGCTCCTAGGCTACAATTCTGTGCGGTGTGTGACTGTCCTGAGTATTGCAGGCAATTGTAGCACTGTGATAAGTGTTTGTGTGTCTAAACATAGCTGAACATAGAAAAAGTACAGCAGGCTGGACACAGTGGCTCATGCCTATAATCCCAGCACTTTGGGAGGCCAAGACAGGCGGATCATGAGGTCAGGAGTTTGAGACCAGCCTGGCCAACATGGCGAAACCCCACCTCTACTAAAAAATACAAAAATTAGCTGGGTGTGGTGGCGCATACCTGTAATCCCAACTACTCAGGAGGCTGAGGCATGAGAATCACTTGAACCTGGGAGTCAGTGGTTGCAGTGAGCTGAGATCATGCCATTGCACTCCAGCCTGATGACAGAATGAGACTCCATCTCAAAAAATAAATAAAAAAAATAAAAAGTACAGCAAAAAATATGGCATACAAAATAAAAAATGGTACACTTGTGTAGGACACTTACCATGAATGGAGCTTGCAGGATGGGAGGTTGCTGTAAGTGAGTCCATGAGTGGGTGGTGAGTGAATGCGAAGGCCCAGGGCGTTACTCTACACTTTTATACGATTGGATTGGCAGCACAGTAGGTTTGTTGACACCAGCATTACCACAAGCATGTGAGTAATGCCTTGTACTGTGTCACTAGGCAATAGGAATTTTTCAGCTTCATTAAAGTCTTATGGGACTGCTGTTGTGTAATGCGCATATATGTTGACCAAAATGCCATGTGGTGCATGATTGTATATAACAATTGATGGTCTTAAATACAGAGAACTATAGCACCTATAATTTTTTTCATATTTCATTTTCCCTTTTATTGAAATTTTTGAAGGACCTCATTTACCTTGTGCGTGACTGACTCAGCTAGGTGAGGGTGTTGGAGCTCCAGGCCCAAAAGGTTATGATAACTCTGTCACTTGCAGAGCTGTTTGCATTTCAGGAAGTGCAGATGCCCTCTAGTGGCCAGAGTAGGATGTTCAGGAAGAAGAAGGGCTCTGTTAGGGCTATTTGGAAACCAGCCAAGGAGCTATTCACGCTCTTTTAAAGACTGCATTGCACTCCAGCCTGGGCAACAAGAGCAAAAACCTATCTCAAAAAAAAAAAAAAAAAAAAAAAAAAAAAAAAAAAAAAAAAAAAAAAAAAAAAAAAAAAAAGACTACAGTTTGTTCCTGGGATTATTATTATGACTTCTAATTCTGTGTCACTTTTTCTTTTTGGTACAAGTAGTTGCATGGAATCTGCAGAAGGAAAGCGAATGAAACAAAAATATGAAGATATGCTCTCCTTGCTAGAAAAGTAAGCAACTTCTGGGATTGCGTTGGTCTGCAAATCGCACAGCCTCCACGATGCCTTTTGCAGCTCCTAGTTTGTGCAGATTCCTCAGTGGCTCTGAAGTATCACTGTGTGTTTTATGTTATAACCACAATATTTGTGAGTACGGTATTTCCGGGTTGCAGACACAGGGTCTCCGGTGGAATTCAGCTCTATTCTGGAAACAAATACTTTTCCAGTGTAGTTTTGCTGGGAGTGTGAACTAGCTCTAGGATTGGGGCGCTACTTGTGGTACTCCAAGATTGGAGTCATGGAACGTTGCAACAGCTGCTTACTAAGCAGAAAGCAACGGTGCATGCTGCACAAAGAGGAAATAAGTTAAAAAATACTTCCTGCATCATTTTATGGAGAAAGCATAAGAGTGAAAATTTTATATGACTTCAGAGTTGTTCCTGCCTTAAAGCTGAATGAGTCTTTCGTGGGCTCGGGGTCTGGAAACAGCCATTTCTTCTCCTGCCATTTGCTCTTTCTCCTAATTCAGGAGGCAGAACCAATTGTAGCAGTTCCGATTATGACTGTGATTATGCTTAGCATTGTTTCAGACAAATTAACTCATAGCACCTCTACTTGCCAAGTAACACACATTCCACCCCTTTTACCTCCAGAATAACTTCAAGTCCATCCACTCCTCTTTGTCTCCACCACCAGCATCTTCACAAGAGACTGGAACTTCTCCAGGCTGAACTGCTGCAGCGGCTTCCTAACAGTCCTTACTGCCTTCAGATCTGTTCCCCTCAGTACCCACATTGTTACCAAATCCAATAATGTCACCACAGCCACCACCAGCTGGGAGGCCTTGCAGTGGTTCTCCTAGCCTCCTTAACATGACATGAAAAGTCTTCCTTGAGGTGGTCCATGCCCCCCGCTCCCCGCCCCGCCGCACCATCACCTCCAGCCTCTGCCATGCTCTGTAGTTCTTGTTTCAAGTACTCAGCCATGCTGCTTCTCACCTCTACCCATTGGCCATGCCAGTAATGCTCACTCTCCCTTCGCCACCCAATCTCTGCCCATCCTCTGAGACTCAGGCAAGCATCCCTTCATCACCTCTCCTATGAAACCTTCCCTGACATTTTTCTTATTATCCCCAACCCTCCATCTCTGCCATTAGGTGCCTGATGCCCTGTACATTTCTTTAGCATTGCACCTGCTGCACTGTGTCAGGGTGATCTGTTTACCTGTGATCCTCACCATTAACTGCCTTTACTGTTAGGTACTTATCCATCATTTTTATCCCCCAATCCTAGCACATAGTAGGTACTCAGTCAGGGTGTAATGACTGAATGATGAACGTCCATAAGCTACATAAAGATTAATGTGAGATGGCTCATGCCTGTAATCCTAACACTTTGGGCAGCCAAGGTGGGCAGATCACAAGGTCAAGAGATCGAGACCATCCTGGTTAACACGGTGAAACCCCATCTCTACTAAAAATACAAAAAATTACCTGGCCGTGGTGGCATGTGCCTGTAATCCCAGCTACTCAGGAGGCTGAGGCAGGAGAATCACTTGAACCCAACAGGCGGAGGTTGCAGTAAGCCAGGATTGCACCACTGCACTCCAGCCTGGGTGACAGAGTGAGACTCCATCTCAAAAAAGAAAAAGATTAGTGTGAGAACAATTCTTCCCCTGTAATTTCTTCCAACATTTACTAAGACTAATCACAACTTCCTTATCCTCCTGAAAGGTGTTCTTATGGAGTCTTTCTCTTCTCTAGTTGAAGCAATGCTCCATTTAGAAATTTGTGGTTACCCACAGAAGCTGATCCAGCCTGACTGGGTCACTGACTAGCAGCATCTTCAGTTCATGTTGCAGATAATGACCAGGCACTGGGGAGCGGGGAGGGGGCTTATGAGGTGGCTGTTGTCTCTGACCCTTGCAGGTATGAGACAAGACTTTATGAGGACTGGTGTCGGACGGTGTCAGAGAAGTCACAGTACAATCTTTCCCAACCACTTGTGAAACGTGACCCAGAGACGAGGGAGATCACTGTCAACTTTAACCCACAGGTCAGTCGGCTAATAGTAGCTCTCTTTTGGGTGCCTGAAGAACTTCTTTGGACTCGGTTGATTTCAAAGGCATAAAGATTTGTGGGTTTTTTTGACACAGAGTTTCACTCTTGTCACCCAGGCTGGAGTGTGGTAGTGTGATCTCAGCTCACTGCAACCTCCGCCTACTGGGTTCAAGCTATTCTCCTGCCTCAGTCTCCCACCGTAAAGACTTTTTATAAGAACATGCAAAAGGCTGCTCAAAATAATTTGTACCCTGGATTTCTTTTGTGGGGTGAATCCTGGGGTATAATGTTTTATTAAGTTGTTCATGTTCACATTTTTCACTGGGGTTGCTCAATATTTTGCTTTGATTTTGCACAACAGGAAATATTGCAAAAGGTCACCACTCGTTTAGTAACGAACATAGCCCACTGAGCCTACCTTGAATACTTAACATGTCTGAAGGCCATTGGCTACATGCTGGAGGGCCAACCAAATGCATGTAAGACTTGGCTTCTGCCTTCAAGGAATGCATGGTCTAGTTGGGGGTCAGAACCTTTAACATGCAAAATTTTATCTTCTCTAGATGGCATGTGGTAAATCCCAGCAGTGGCTTTGGAAATAAGACTCTAGATTAGCGGTTCTCAACTGGTGGTGATTTTGTCCTCCTGGAAACAGTTTTGTTTTGTCAAACGAGGCAGGAGTGCCAATGTCATTTAGTGGATAGATACCAGGGATTCTGCTAAACTTTCTACAATGCACAGGACAGTGTACCAGAACAGTGTTACTTGTCCAAAAATGTCAAAGTGCTGGGGTTGAGAAAGTATTTTAGATGATCAGAAGGGTGGAAGACCAGTGGGGACTATAGCAGCCACAGAAATTTTAATGCTGGAGAAAAATGATAACTACAGGTTAGTTTGTATCAAAAATAACATTACTCAGGTCGAAAAAACTGTATTGGCCACACTGAGCTAAAAGCAGTCACCTACATCTCCCCTGATGGTCTATGCTACAGGAATGCACTATAGATTGAGCTGAAAACCGACCTGATGGCATGCTGGTGTCTTTCAAGAAAATTGCAAACATCACTTCCTCCTCTGCCATCAAAGTCAACAAGGAATATGGAGAATTAATTTCTTCACTTTGGCAAGACATGAGTCTGTTTAACTTGCTGAACTCCTTGGATCAATTTTATTGGCATTCACTGTGAGCAATATTGAGTAATAAATGCCTAGACAGATGAATATCTGGATTACCAAGCAGGCCACAGTCTCCATGTTGAAATATAGTAATTAAGTCCTTGATATAAGTCCTTGGTATAAGGTATATTACTATATAGTAATTAAGTCCTTGGTATATGACCATACTTGGTCCTGTATTGAAGATGGACCAGCCCGTATGTACTCCAAGGGAAAGGACCTTATCTGTCTTAATGTGTAGCACATAGGGCGTACTTTATAGATGTTGGCAGGTGATGGAAAAGAGGGAGAAAAGAAGAAAAAGGTGGGGGAGGGGTAAATAGTAATACCTAAACTATAATGTGAGTTGATGGGAGACAACTACAAGCTTAAGACGTCCAAGAAGAGCACAAACAGACCTCGACACACAGCTTCAAGCAGTGTGGCCATAGCTGGGGCTGTTAAGAATGAACAGTAACACACTTATCAGTAGAGAGGGACATGGTCAGAAATTTGCCCGTTTCGGGACAGGGTAAGAATTGTATAGGTTAATTTTTTCAAATTTATGTAAATCACTTAAATGATTTTAAATATCTTATTGTTGGGCATTTACATTATTTTACAGTTTCACCAGTCTGCATTTCATTGATTCTAGGAGACATCTTTTTACATATTTATATCTCTGAAACGGGAATGTTTAATAGAATGCATTTTTTCCTTTTTTCTTTTGTTGCACATAACAGTGAATCTTACAATTGATTACATCTTAAATTGGATAAAACATGGTATAAATAATGCTACAACAAACATCCCTAGTTTTTATTGTATGCGTTCTTGATTATTTCTATAGGATAAAAGCCCAGAAGTGGCATTTCTGGGCACAAGGGTATTCACATTTTGAGACTTTTCATGAATATTATCAACTTGTTCTTTAGAAAGATGAAACTCAGTCATTTTCCTGCCAAGAAGATACTGTTCATTTCTTCAAATAGTTTCTAGACCATTGAACTAAAAAAAAAGAAACCTCAATGTAGTTCAATTTGCATTTATTTGATTACTGGTAAATTTGACTTTTTATCGTGTTCATTACTCATGTATATTGATTGTTCTATGAACTGCTTGTTCATGTTCTTTGCCCATTTACTAGTGGAAGTACCCTCTCTTCCTGTGAATTTGCTAGGATATTTAAGAAATATGTGACAGAAACTAAGAAATCTTTTCCAAATATTTTTGCCAGTTTAAATGGCCAAATATGTTGGCCATTTTATGTTGATATTTTATGCACAAAAGAATTTATGTTTTATTTTGCGGTTTTATGTTTGGCATGACTTTTCTCTTCCCTATTATGTCAATAGCCACACATCTTTTTTTCATAATTTTCTTTTCACTTTATACAGTTAAATTTTTAATACCTATCTTGAGCTTACTTCCAAGAAAACTAGAGACTGAGTCCATTTCCCCACAAAATGGTTACCATTTCTCTGCATGCTAAGTAGGGTTTGCCCACTGGCGATGAAGAATTGGCCCAGAGCACTGGAAGGACAGCTAGGAGCCAAGTGTCTTTATATGAGGGGGAGACAGAACCTGGGGCCATCTGTTTCATCACCTGTACCTATGCCCGTCAGTCCTCATGGGTCCAGGTAGAAACATCAATAAATAAGGAAGGATGAAGAAGAGGGTGCCTGGAAACCCCTGTTGTCTTACTGGACCTTGTTATTTCACTAGACTCTTTCTGCTTGGCTTCTTATTTCTTCAGTTGCTGCTAAATTTGGGACTCCACAGAAGTTCAAAGCTGCCTGGATGAGCTCCATTTCCTGACCTCCTAGCATGTTATGACAAGGGAATGCCAGCAGAGGGTTACAGAAGTTGTGGGATATTCCAAATGAATACACTGAATAATTAAAGTTTTATTATGGGCACCTTCTCTCAATCCTGTCAGTGACTCGCTATGACTGTTTCATTTGGAAAGAATGCCAGAGGTCTGAATTTGAGGCTTCTCACGAATGTCAGTAGCCCAGGCCAGACAATTCTCCCTTGGATGCATCCAAGGGTGATTGTCTAAAGGAGGAGACCACCCAGCGCAGCTGGCTGGGCCGGTATGAGCCTATCATTTCCACAGCCACATTGCCCAAAGCACAGAAGGCAGAGCCCTCCCCTGTCATCACTCTTGTCTCTGTTCTTAGTCTTTCCTCTTCCTTATCATTTACAGATTTAGGAAACCTTGCTGCTTCCTGAGACATCTTCCTTCTGCCTGATACTTGATTTTCCTTTTCTGAGACTAGATTTAAGAACCTGATAGGAGCAGAACTTAAGAAGAGACCCAGAAGATCTTTGGGCCTCCTGGGATTGTTCAGTCCTTGACCAGTGCTGCAGATTATTCTTTATCACTGAATGACAGGCAATTGTGTTGCTTCTTTTCTCCAGCTGATATCAGTGCTGAAAGAAATGAGCTATCTTGAACCCAGAGAGATGAAACACATCCCAGAGACAGCAGTGGCCATGTTCTCCTCCAGGGATTTCTACCAGCAGCTTGTGGCTAATTTGGAGTTGATGGCAAATTGGTACAACAAGGTTATGAAAACTCTGCTGGAGGTGGAATTTCCATTAGTGGAGGAAGAGCTGCAAAATATTGATCTCCGCCTCAGAGCAGCAGAGGAGACTTTCAACTGGAAAACAGAAGGTAACAGGGCACCGCCTGAAGTCTGACAAAAGCATGGACATTCAGGGATCTATTAAGTTCATAGAACCTCAGATTATTCCCTGGTAATTTCATTTGGGTTTGAAACAAAAGTCTGTCTTCTCCTTTGATACCTATCCAAGCAGAGAAGGCAAGAAGGGTTGGTATTCCTTTTCTTCCTTCTCGATGGATATAGCTGGTAAATTTAGAAAACCTTGCTGCCATGCACGTTGGAAGCTCAGAGGTTGCATAAGATCTCCTACAGTCTCCAGCATATATTGGGTGCTCCATGAGTGAGAGCTCTTACTATATTATCTTTGTTATTTAACTTCCTTAACTAGATTGTAAGCATCTTAAAGCAGCATACATTGACTTCTCTAGTATCCCTCAATTCAGTGAACATTCATTGGTTGATTAGCATGGGCAGGGTACTGTGTGACAAGCTAGAGAGATTATGAGGTGTATGGGACATGGTCTCTACCCTCAAAGAGCTCACATTTAGTGGGGACCACAGACAGATATACAACCTAAGTTATATGGAGCCATCATACAGTTAAAGTGTGATGAATCACAGGAGAAGGAGATTAATTCGAATTAGGGTCCTCAGAAGAGTTAAAGTTTGAAAAAAGAAAAGATCACAATTGGTTCATTAAAGTCTTAAAATGCAATATTAAACAAGTTAGAACTTTATTTCATATACAAGAGGAAAAGACATTTTCAAAATTTAACACAATGAAAGTGCTTAAAACATTAAAAGAATGATTAACCCAAATAAGGTCATCAAGTCTCACTGGTATTTGGATATAAAACTGTATTTCCTAGCAGATGTATCAGCTTTTGTGTGCTTGGTAAGTAAGTGTTACCTCTTTCTCTTCCCCCATAATCAGGATCATGGTAAGGGTTGGCTTTTTAATACAACTAGGAGGGAAAATATTGTGATGATAATGAAGTTACCTGCATAGAAAAGTCTTATAAAACTTGCAAGTATTAAATCCTTATCTTTCATAGCAACTAGCTTTAGCTATGCCACTGCAGCCTATTTCAATTAATTCTGTTTCTTTTGGGGAGCAGGCATTTGGGATTATGTCACTCAAATCACCAGTAGTATTCATGATCTTGAACAAAGAATTCAGAAAACTAAAGACAATGTGGAAGAGATTCAAAACATCATGAAAACTTGGGTGGCTCCAGTATTTAAGAGAAAAGATGGAAAAAGGGAATCCCTTCTTTCTCTGGATGATCAGCATGATCGAATGGAAAAATATTACAATCTCATCAAAGAATCTGGCCTTAAGATCCATGCCCTTGTTCAGGTAATAACCCAGCCACTCAGGCACACATACTATGATAGGGAAAGCATCAAAAAGTGTGTTTGAGCACAATAAGTGATTTGAAAATTAGGACAGTCAATAAATGTGGTGTCTTCTGGAGTCAAGGATAGAGGTTTAGGCTGATTGCAAAAGACTAAAGCTAATATATAGGGCAAATGAAAAGTTACATTTTGGTATCAATGTGTTGAAATTATTACTATCTTCATGGTGACAACACTTAATTGTCACATGACTTCAGTCTCATACCTACCCCCAAGGGAACAGAAGAAGATGACCAGGGCAGAATCCTAAATTATCCACGGCACTAACCACCTGCATCCCAACTTAACCACACAACCTAGTGTGGTTGTCCAGCATCATCCTTATAAGCCAGCTCCGTAGAGCGTAAAGAAATGAACGATTATCATGGTATCCCTAACTGTGTGTGATAAGAAAAAAATGCAGAGTACTGCACTTTATGCAGGAAAGCTCTGCCCTGCACTGTGGTCAGGGAAACTTTATGTCCCATCATCCAAGACTGAAGCTTCCTTGTGAACAATGGGAAAGGGTTATAAATGGCCACCAGCTCAAACCCTATGCAAGTAGCTGTAGGGCAGTGTCTGAAAAGCTGACTTCTGTGGGAAGCCACGAGTGAATCACAGTTGTTATCTGTGGATTATCTGTGGTTTGAAGCACAGTAAAAATGTTGAGCCTTAAGCTCTAGTGCTACTGGAATTAAAAGAAGATAATTACCCCAATTTTGTCTTTGAGAAATAGGGTCCCTCAATTTGATTTGATTTTTAACCCCTTCTGTCCCCATATCAGTAGCTGTTGTAGAACCCAGGCATCCACTTTTAATTCATCTTTCATCGAACCATTCATTTATCCACTCATTTACCCATCCATCCATCAGTTGTATTTCCATAGCTGTCCTGGGCACTATATTGAATATCAAGAAAATGTAAGATATAGTCCCTGCTTTGAAGAAGAAGAAAAACATCAGGCAAAAACAAGAAACTACTTAAGATTTTAAAAGTTTGAAATCTATCTATGATCTGTCTATCATCTGTGTATCTATCTATGTGATGACATATGCTCAAATCCCTGCTCTTGAAAGTCAGAATGAGAAAAAATTTAGACAACTAAATTGCCAAATCAGTGAAACACACACAGTGACCTAGAAAAAAGTACGTATTATAACATTTTAATTATCCAGGGGTCAACCAGAAAATAACCAAAAATGACCACAAGCCAAAATACTTACCACAAAAGTCTCTAAAAGTTCAGACACTTTAATAATATCTCTTATTACAACACAATAATAGTAGTTGATAGTTATCTAGTATCTACCATGTATTACATGCAGTGCCAAGCACTGTCCTAAGCACTGTCCATTTCATGTAATTCTCAATAAAATCAGATACTTCCATTATTATTTTATTGATGAGAAAACCAAGACACAGAGAGGTTAAATTGTCTATAGCTGCCCAGCTAATAGGAGGCAGAGCTGTCTAACTGTAGCTCTGCATTTATCTGGTATATTACACAACCTCCAGCATAGTCACAAAGGTCCCTTAGGTCAAATATAAAACTTAGTAATTAGGCCTTAAATAATATTTGCCTTTTGATAACTTAAATATTATTAAATAAAAATCACTGAACAGAAGCTCCACAAACAAAAGCAATTTTTCATATTTTTCTGCTAGTTGGTACATAGTTGGTGCTCAATAAAATGTGCTAAATGAAAAAAATATATATATTTTGAGACAGTATCTGGCTTTGTTGCACAGTCTGGCATGCAGTGGCATGATCTTGGCTCACTATACCCTGACCTGCTTAGCTCCAGGGATCAGGCAATCCTGAGTTCAAATCCCTGGTCTCAAGCAATCCTCCCACCTCAGCCACCTACACAGCTGGAACTGCAGGCATGTACCATGAACCCTAGATAATTTTTAAATTTTTTTGTAGCGATGGGGCTCTCACTATGTTGCACAGACTGGTCCTGAACTCCTGAGCTCAAGCAATTCTCCCACCTTGGCCTCCCAAAATGCTGGGATTACAAGCATGAGCCACTGCACATGGCCAAAAGAAATACATTTTTAAAAATCATATTCTATCTATACATTTTTAAAAATCATATTCTATCTTCATATATATAATTTTACAAAAATGTAATCATGCATTATAGTTCTGTCATGTGATTTTTAATTTCAATCAATTTTAGGGAACAGTTGGTTTTTGGTTACAGGAATAATTTCTTTATTGGTGATTTCTGAGATTTTGGTGCACCCATCACCCGAGCAATGTACACTGCACTCAATTTGTAGTCTTACCCTCACCCCCTCCCACCCTCTCCCCCAGTCCCCAAAGTCAATTGTAGCATTCTATGCCTTTGCCTCCTCAGAGCTCAGTTCCCACTTATGAGTGAGAGCATACAATATTTGGTTTTTCATGTCTTAGTTGCTTCACTTAGAATAATGGTCACCATTTCCATCCAGGTTGCTGCAAATGCCATTATTGCATTCCTTTTTATGGCTGAGTAGCATTCCATGGTATATGTATGCCACAATTTCTTTATTCACTCATTGACTGATGAGCATTTGGGCTGGTTTTGTAAATGTGCTGCTATAAACGTGCATGTGCAAGTATCTTTTTCATATAATGATTTCTTTTCCTCTGGGTAGATACCCAGTAGTGGGATTGCTGGATCAAATGGTAGTTCACTTTAGTTCTTTAATGAATCTCCACACTGTTTTTCCTAATAGTTGTGCTAGTTTACATTCCCATCCACAGTGTAAAAGTGTTCCCTTTTCACCACATCCACACCAACATCTAATATTTGTTTATTTGTTTGATTATGGCCATTCTTACAGGAGTAAAGTGATATTGTATTGTGGTTTTGACTTGCATTTCCCTGATCATTAGTGATGTTGAGGATTTTTTTATGTGTTTGTTGCCCATTTGTATATCTCCTTTTAAGAATTGTCTTTTCACATCTTTAGCCCACTTTTTGATGGGATTGTTTGTTTTTTTCTTGCTAATTTGCTATAACTTGATTTTTAAAACAGTGTACCCGATAACTGTCTAGGTCACTAATTATTTTTCTACAATATCATACATGATGTTTAATTGTATGGATGCACCATGATTTGACTAACTCATCCCACTGTTGGATATTTGGGTGCAGTTGGTTATTCATTTATTACAGTTGTAGTATAATATACATGCAGCACAATGTACAGACAAGTATACATAGAGTTCAGTGAGTTTTTTACAAATGTATACACTCAGCTGGCTATCACAATACAGAACATTTGTGATGACCCTAGAAAGTCTGCCTGTCCCTCTTTCCAACCAGTATATCCCCATTCTCCTACCAGCCTCAATCATTGATCAGCTTTTTGTCAATATAGAGTAGATTTGTCTTTTCCTATGAATGGAATGATATATCATGTTCTCTTTTGTGTCTGCCTTTTTAAAAACTTAGCCCAGTGTCACTAAGATTTATCCATATTTTTGCATTTATTATGAGTCTAATTCTTTGTTTTGCTGGAATTCCATTGTATGAATGTAACAGAATTTCTTCATCCAGTCCCCTAATTATGATCTTTGAGTTATTTCTAGTTTCTAGTATAAATAAAGCTCCTATGTACAGTTTGATATAAGTTATTTCATGGACATATGTTTTCACTTCTCTTGAGAATTGCCAGGTCATCAGTAGGCATATGTTTAGTGTTTGTAAGTAATAGCCCAGCAGTTTTCAAAAGTGATTGTGTAATTTATACTCCCAGTGGCAGTGTAATAAAGTTCAGTTGCTCTACCTCTTCACCAAATTGTGGGTTTGTGTTGTGGGTCTTTAAATTTTTAATATTTTAGTCAGTGTATGCTGGTATCTCACTGAAATTTTAATTTGTCTTTCTCTGAAGATTTATACTTTTGAATATTTTTTCATATGCTGATTAGCCAATTATATGAATTCTTCCTTGAAGTGTCTAAGTCTTTTTCTAATTTTAAATTGGATTGTTTGTAGTTTTAGGAATCCTTTATAGCTTCTGGATACACATCTTTTGACAGATGTGTATTGTGAATATCTTCTCCAAATTGGTGGTTTACCTATTTCCTTATTGATATATTTTGGTGAGAAAGAGTTTTAAATTTTCATGTAGTGTGATTTCCCTTTTCTCCTCTGTAGTTAGTACTTCTGAGTCCTAAGGAAACTACCCCAAACATTGCAAAGAGTTTTTTTATTTTTTCTGTTTTAACTTTTTTATTCAGGAGTATCATCTGTCTTGAATCTTTTTTGTTTTTTTTTTTTTTTTAGAGACAGACTCTTGCTCTGTCACCCTAGCTGGAGTGCAGTGGCGTGATCTCGGCTCACTGCAACCTCTGTCTCCCAGGCTCAAGCGATTAACCTACCTCAGCCTCTTGAGTAGCTAGGATTACAGGTGTGCACCACTGTGCCAGCTAATTTTTGTATTTTTAGTAGAGACTGGGTTTCACCATGTTGGCTAAAAGAATTTCATTATGATTAACATTGAATTTTATTACATGATTTCTCTGTATATTCTGAGGTCGTTATATAAGTTTACCCCTTTATTTTGTTAATGAGTGCATTGTTTCTTTTTTGTTTAATGTTAAGCCAATTTTGCATTTCTGAAGTAAACACTCGGTCATGTCATATTAATCTTTAATGTATTATAGAGTTTGATTTGATAATTTTAAAATATTTTTGTGCATGTGTTTATGAATGACAGTTATCTTCTATTTTTCTTTTGTTGTTCTTGTTTTGGTGTTAAGATTATGCTAGTCTTATCAATTGAGTTGGGAAATATTTTCTCTCTTATTTTCCGAAAAAGTTTGTGGAAGGTTGGTCTCACCTCAACCTTAAATGTGTGACAGAATTCACCAAGGAATACTTCTGGACATGGAGGTTTCTTTTGGGGAAAGTATTTAATAATGATTTCTTTGGTAGGTGAAAGATTATTTAGAGTTTTGTAAAACGCCTTTATTAGTTTTTGCAAGTTATTTTTCTCAACAAGCATTTTCATTTTATCTATGTTATAAAACTTAATGGCAAAAATTGTTCATAATTATGTCTTCTTATCATTATGTGTTTATGGGATCTGTAGTGCTGCATCCTTTTTCATTCCTAATATTGGCAATTTAGGAATTGCTTATCTGTTTTTGGACTCTTCTCTATATGTAATGTATTATTTATCTCAGGCTGGTTTTAATAGATTCTTTTTTCATCTTTGATATTTTTCATCATGGCAATAATATTCCTAAGTTGGTTTTCATTGTGTTCTTCATCCTTGGAGTTTGTAAGGTTCTTGCAACTCTTTTCACTAAATTTTGTGAAATTATGACTTGTTTTTGTTGGCCAGTTCTGCTAGAATTTTTTCTTTTTCTTAATTTTATAAATCTTTTCAAAGAACCAAATTTTGACGTTGCTAATTTTCTCCATTCACGTTTTTTTCTAGTTTGTTAGTTTCTGTTTTCTATTATTTCATTCAAGTTATTTTCGAGTTAGTTGCTTATGTTTTTAGCATCAGGATATAAACTTAGGGTCTTGATTTTAAGCCTTTCTTTTAAATACAGGCATCTGTTGATACTAGTTACCCTTTTAGTAGTGCTTTAAAATCATTCCACAAATTTGATCTAACTCATTTGTATATTATTCAGTTTTAAATGTTTCTTTCTTTCTTTTT
>NW_016107387.1:2621583-2636102 GCF_001604975.1 Cebus imitator | reverse complement strand
TTTTTTTTTTTTTTTTTTTTTTTTTTTTTTTTTTTTTAAACAGAGTCTTGCTGTCTTGCTCTGTCCCCTAGGCTGGAGTGCAGTGATGCTGTCGTGACTCATTGCAATTTCTACCTCCCAGGTTCAAGTGATTCTTGTGCCTCAGCCTCCCAAATAGCTGGGATTACAGGGATATGCCACCATGCCCGGCTAATTTTTGTATTTTTAGTAGAAATGAGGTTTTGGCCAGGCTGGTCTCAAACTCCTGGCCTCAAATGATCCACCTGCCTTGGCCTCCCAAAGTGCTGGGATTACAGGTGTGAACCACCATGCCCAGCTCTTGTTATAACTTATTTTACTTAGTGGTCATTTTGAAGTTTGTTGTTTACCGTATATTCAGAGCTTCTCTGGATCTCTTTAAAAATTGGTATCTAATTTAATTCTGTTGTGCTCAGAGAAGATACTCTGTAAGCTTTCAATCTTTGGGAATTTACTGAGACTTGTTCCATGACCCAGAATATGGTCTATCTTAGTGAGTGTTCCTTGGAGACTTGACAATAATGTTTATTCTCCTTTTGTTGGGGGTAGTGTTCTAGAAATACAAATTAGTTCAAAGCAGTTGATAGCATTGTTGTGATCTTTTGCAGGCTATTTGTCGTATCAGTTACTGAAGGTAGAGTGTTAAAATATCCACTTACAATTTGGGATTTGTCTATTTAAATTTTAGTTCTGTTAGATTTTTTTTTTTTTGTCACAGGTTTGAAGTTAGTTCTATAATAATTACAACTTTCACATTTATAATTTTTATAAATGTGTAACATTTTATCACATTTATAATTATTATAACATTTATTATTATAACTTCCTGATTAATTGACCATTTTGTAATTATGGAATTCTCTTTTTATTTCTAACATTACCCCCTTTTTTGAAGTCTATTTTTTTCTGATAAAAATTTAGCCTTTCCTTTCTGATTCATTATTCTTACTTTTTGTATTTTTCATCTTTTCCCACCATTTTAACTTCAACCTATTTGTTTCCTTGGATTGAAATTTCTTGTCTTTATAGTCAACATATAATACAAATTGACTTTTTAAAGTCTAACAACTCTGCCTATTCATTGGAATGCATAGACTATTTACATTTAATGTAAGTACCCGTATGGTTGAATTTAGCTCTACTAAATTTTGCTATTTGTTTTCTATTTGCATCATTGCTTTTTTGTTCCTCTGCTCTTCCATTCTCACCTGCTTGTTGGGTAGTTGTATATTTTTTAGTATTCTATTTTAATTTCTCAATTGGCATTTCAGCTTTACCTTGTTGCATTACATTTCTAGTGGTTGTTCCAGGTTTCAGTATGCATCTTCAGCTTATGATCTACATAGAGTTTTCCCACAGAAACCTTGCCAAAGTGTGGTGTAGTGGTGTAATTTAACCTCTCACCTATCTTTTGTACTGCTGCTGTGTGACATACTTATATATATATGCACACACATAATACATATTCATAGTAAAATATATGATATCTATTAATATGCATATTAAGCCCCACAATGCAGTGTTATAGTTTTTACTTTAAAAATATAAGAAAAAATTTTTACAATTTTTTTTTTTTTTTTTTGAGACGGAGTTTCACTCTTGTTGCCCAGGCTGGAGTGCAATGGCGCGATCTCGACTCACCGCAACCTCCGCCTCCTGGGTTCAGGCAATTCTCCTGCCTCAGCCTCCTGAGTAGCTGGGACTACAGGCACGCGCCAACATGCCCAGCTAATTTTTTGTAGTTTTAGTAGAGACAGGGTTTCACCATGTTGACCAGGATGGTCTTGATCTCTTGACCTCATGATCCACCCGCCTCAGCCTCCCAAAATGCTGGGATTACAGGCTTGAGCCACCACGCCCAGCCTACAGTGTTTTATATTTACCCACATACTCATGACTTTCAGGCTTGTTATTTCCTTCTACTGATGTAAATTACCATCTGGGATTATTTCTCTTCAGCCTGAAGAAATTTATTTAATAATTCTTCAAGTTCAGGTCTGCTTATGAGACATTCTCTCAGTCTTTGTTTATCTAAAAATGTCCTTATTTCATCTTTGCTTTTAAAGGACAGTTTCATTGGGGACACATTGTGTATAGATAGTTTTTTTTTTTTCTTTATGAAGTTATTTTATTATCTCCTACCCCCCAATGTTTTTTTTTACAAGAAGCCAGTCATAATTTGTATCTTTGTTTCTCTATATGTAATATATTATTTATCTCAGGCTGCTTTTAATAGATTCTTTTTTCATCTTTGATATTTTTTCAGTGTGACGATAATGTTTCTGAGTTGATTTTCATTGTGTTCTTCGTGCTTGGAGTTACTAAGTTTCTTGAAACTCTTTTCACTTAATTTTGTGAAATTATGATGTTCTTGTCTGCTAAAATTTCAACATCTATGTTATTTTCTGAGTCTATTTCTTTTCTTTTTTTCCTCTTTAATGAGACAGAAGTTTAATTTCTCTCACATAAAATAGGTTAAATGAGTAGGCTTTCCAGGGTTAGTATGACAATTATGAATCAGAGACCTACCCAGATTATTTTCTGAATTTGTTCTTAGTGACTGTTTTCTCTCCTGGTTAAATATCACATTTATCTGCTTCTTTTTATGTCTAGTAATTTTTTTTATTATGTGCTAGACTTGTTGAATGCCGCTTAAATGCCACTTGAGAATCTGGATTTTTTACCTTTACAGAGTTTGAGTTTTGTTTTGGCGGCCACTAATTTACTGATGGATCACCTTGGTCCTGTTGAGGCTCACTTTTTAAGGATCTAATGAGGACTTACTCTGGAATTGAGCTGCTCTAATTCTAATTCATGGTGTTACCAAGGTCTCAACTGAATTCCTGGGTTATCTGCAAGGTTGCTTCATTATTTCTGATATAACTGTAACATTCTCCAACACTCTACCACCTACATAATTTCCATTCAGCTTAGAGCCCTCTGCAACTATTTTTCACCAGGTCTTACAGACCTAGCTCTAAACATACATAGCTGATTCCTCGGTCAGACTCAGGAGAACCCGGCCACCACAGCAGCACCAAACTCCAGATTCTGTCTTCTCTGCTTATCAGCATGGATGCTCTACCTGAGCTCCACTAACCTATGCCATAGTTTGGAAAGGGTCTTTGGGTAGAAAGCCATGTGGTGGTGAGGCTCACCTTGAGTATGTCCCTTCTTTAGAGGATCACATCCTCATTCTGTCTGTTATTCAGTTACCCAAACTAATTATTTCTTTATTACTATCAGTTCTATGTTTGTTTGCAGAAGAACAAGTACAATCTGACACTTTTCTGTTGTGGTTAAAATCAGAAACTCAGAGTATTTCTTCCTACTTCATAGAAAATTCCAACATGTTTGTTTCTTAGACTGCGGTAGATTTGAGGCGGTAAACAAAGGTGAAAGATATAGATATTACGTTGATAGCTTGACAACCAGAAAAGGTAGAACAATTATACAAAGCAGTCATAAACGCTAGAAGTTATTTAATGTAGAAGCAAACAAGTGTACACATTGTAACAACTGAGAGCAACTCTGTATTGTCACCATGTTGTGAATTGCATGATGATGGACTTTAAGTCATGAAGAACATACATCTTAAATCTACTTAGGAAAGAAAGGTGTGGGTATTGCATCTTAGAAATTGTAGAGTTGTTTTATCTAAAAGCAAGATGATGAGATTATTTAAATCCAGGGGGATTTATAACATGGCAATACATCCTAAAGGGGTAAATGTGAGTCATCTAGAAATGTTACTTCTGCAAGTTAGTTCCTGCTTTCTCTAAAGATATTAGATAACTGGAAAACTGCTGTAAAAAAGTGTTAATAATGCAAATAATGAAAAGTAAATGGGATGTCTGTACTTGGCATTGCTGAGCATTTAGGCTTCCTTTCCTTGAAGCCCAAACCTTGTTACCATGGTGATGCTTGGCCACCAATAGGTCAAGAGTGAGTGTATCATGTAAAAGAGAAGGTAGGGAGGGAGGAGGGGAGAGAGAGAGAAAAACATTTTTTATTTGTATGCATTTTCTAAGTTACTCAGTATGATTGAATGCCAACTGCAAAACACTTCAGCTCATTTCTGATCATTAGCCAGAAAAATGCTTTGCTTCTTTGAACCTCAAGTTTTTATTAAAATGTGAATCTTAATGCTATCTACCCTTAAAATTCCTTCCTCTGCCTACCCTAACTTCTGCCCTCATGCAGCTTCCTCCACAGTATATCAACCAACGCTTAAGAAGCACACATTGCACCCATCAGCATTGCTTCTGAGAAGCTGGACCAACCCCATCCTCCTTCCTCAGGGGCAGGTTGACCCCTATATTCCCGTCATGGACTAACTTTGCTGTCCTTTCAATCAATGGTAATACTCGTTAGGCAGAGTGGATTCGATACACATCTAATAACAAATTTTCCACAAGAGGGTTTTTTCTCTGTGTGTTTTTTTTATTTTGACTGTTGATTATGCCAGTTTTTTCATGCTATTAAACAAGGTTTTTATCCTTTCTTCTTTCTTTTATAGGAAAACCTGAGTCTATTTTCAGCAGACCCAACCTCCAGTATCTGGAAGACTTATGTTAACTCTATTGACAATATGTTGCTGAATGGATTCTTTCTTGCCATTGAGTGCTCCCTCAAGTATCTCCTGGAAAATACTGGTACTTACTGGTTGATGGATTCGGGTTATTATTGGAAAGATAACAACAGTAACATTTGTTGAATTATATTGAAGAGCAACTGAGTGCTCTAAGACTTTTCCCAAAACATTGTAGACATTTTGTGAATGACACACAGTATAATAGAAAAGGTTTTGAACTTCTAAATTGTTCAAAAACAAAAGATTTCTGATGCTTAAAATTAGATAATAAACCAAGCTGTAAGATAGTGACACACATGGCAAAAGCATAAAAGCAAATTCCATCTAAATCAAGCTTCAGTAAAGAGGAGTGACCAAGTTAAGCAGCAGGAAGCACTGCTGGTAATGAAGGCAGAAAGCTTCATCCAAGCTTGACTTGGATGGGGCAATGGGTGGGGACATTCTGTGCCTTCAAGCTTCATGTGCTTGATCTCTATAGCCTTTTGAGAGCACAAGGAGATTGTGGCAGCCAGGTTAAACGGAAGAAACAGAAGTTTTTCTGAGTGAAAGAGTCACACAAGAAGCAGAAGAGGAGGTAATTTTCAGAAGAAAAATAAATGTTTAGAACATAATGGGCATTCTTTGTAGCGTTTAAAAAATAGTTAAGGGCTTTGAATTTTTAGTGAATAAATGGGTAAGGTGCACAGAGTTAAAGATACAGAAAGGGCTAACCTTGGCTAGGAAATGATGAGATGGACAGGGCAGAAGAGTTTAGGAGTAAAAGTTGAATTAAACTTTCACATTCTAGCAGATTCTGTGTTGCTTAGCAAGGAACTTATGGAAATTTGTCAAAATGAAAAGGCAGAGGTAAATATTTTGAAAGTAGAGGATGTAAGTAAGATGAGAGCTTTTAAGACCTCAAGGATCAAAATGAAATACCGATATAAAATAAATAGTCCAGGGCCAATGTCCAGATATCCAGCGCATAAAGGAGACTACATGCAGACACCTAGGTTGAGAATACAGAGAGAAGCAAGGCCCAGCACCGAGTATAGCCCCAGTGGCCATCCCCATGGTCTTGATAGATAGAATGGCTGAGGTGTGAGGCATGGTCTTTGCTTGCAGAATACAGGGGTGCTCCAAACTAAGGAGATCAACAACAGGACTCAGGAAATCCAGCATAGTTAGCAAGGTGGGAGATCATCTTCCAGAGCCTGGGAGCAACAAGCCAATGGGGCATGGAACACGGGCACCATGTCTGGACAACTGGCTCTTATAGACCAACACTGATGGTGTTCACCTTAGTGAACTGACCAAACCTCTTCTTATGCTGGAAGTTCAGGGGGCTTCATCACTCATCCTTCCATAGAGAATCTAGGAAGGCACCCCAGCCATACTTGGGTGCAGGCAAGGTACTAGAAATGGTGCCTTAATGGCTCCATCCTTGACCAGTGGCTGTCTGGTCTCTCCTGATCTGGTCTCTCCTGATCTGGGCTGTCTGATGTGTCATGTGTCCACTTGTGGGAAGGACAGAGTGGGACCAAGGGGATGGAGAGAAAAGATGGCAGTCTTTTTCCAAGATTACCAAAGTGTCTGTCCTTTTGTGGAAAAAAGAGAGCAGGGAACACATTTTCTTCACAATATAGAAGCCCTTCACATTCTCCTTTGAATGGGCAGGAGCTAAATTTAGCAGCTGTCTGAGCTGAAGCACCATAGATAAAATTTAAAAGGCACTGGTTATCTAGGGGGAAGCAAAGGAGCCTAAAGGGGCCTCTGAGAAGAAAATCATGGTGACCCCTTACAGTGGCTGAGTCGGATGGCTTTTTCATCCTAGGTCTACCTTACCATTTTGTTTTCTTGTGTCTAGTCAGGCCCGCAATAAATGAGGATAAGGCCCGGGAAAATGGTCGAGACACAGGATGGAAGGCACCTGTCCACCAAACTGAAACGTTCACCTTGGACTGTTACTTGGAGGGGAGCCTACAGCAGGGGGGGTACTTCTATGACATTGTTGAAAGCATTCCCAAGACTTGGGTTGGTCTTCATGTCATCTGTCAACCCAAACCCTGCATACGTTTTATGCTTCCCACTCCATAGAGAAATGTTCTTCATCCTTTTACCTAGTAAAATGATTTACGTGTGCCAAGATTGGAACCAGGATAATCTGCTTTGGATGATAATTACATCGGCGTTACATCCAATTTAGAGATTACAGTCCCATGTCAACATACAGGACAAAAATCTCATATAGTCAAAACATTTCTTTCAAGTCTTTTGAATTCTGCATACTATACGCAACCTTATCTATTAATTTATAAGTAGATAATATGTATATTAATGCAGAATATGTCATGAGTACATATATAAAATAAATATGGGTGATTTTATAAACTGTACTATTTTATAAAGTTATAGTAGTTTTTATAAACTATACTATTTTATAAACTTATATAATTACTTTGTTATAGGTAAATTTGTATTCCTGTAAGTTAAATATTGGGACTCTCCTGAGTCCAATAGTGCACATTTGTCATCCCTCCAGTTGTGAAGGCAAGGCCCTAGTTTTACATATTTCGAGGATCCTGCAGTACTTTAGTTAGGGTGAATGGCTAAACTGTGGTAATAAAAACTCTATCACCAATATGGTTTAAAGGACAAAGAAGTCTACCCTTGAAAGCAGGAGTCCAAGGTGGGTGTTCCAGTTTGGTGGGCAGATTCCTTCCATCCTGTGGCTCCATTCTTCAGGGCCTTGTCCTCATTCCAGGGTTGAGTTGACTCACTGCCATGTCCAGTTCTAGTCTGGTAGAGGAGAAAGAGAGTTAGTATAGAGAAGGGTCTCCTGTAATTTCAGGAGTCCCAGCCCACAAGTGGCACCATCACATCTTCCTAACATCCACTGGTGAGGAAATTTCATTGCCACACCTGTCTGCAAGCAGGGCTGGGAAATCTGGTCAAATCCCAGTTATCACTCTATTTCTAGGAAAGAAGACAACAATGGATTTCAGTGAACATTCTCTTGCTACCCATAGTATTCAGTCCTTAACAGGCTCCTAAATATGTCTACAATCAAAAAGTCATATAAAAATAAGTGGTTATTGATAAAAGTTTAAGCATATATCTTGTACCTGGAACATCTTGCTCTGTTATATTTTGATTTAAATTTAGCAAGGCAAGTTGACCTAGTAAGTAATCAGGGATTTGTTAATTATTCATACTGTTTTTAAAATGTTTATCACTGCAGGACCACAGCAATAAATTAAGTTGTTTCTTAGAAAAGGAGCAGAATAGGCAGAATTGTAATTTTTCTTCGTAGTTGGTGTCCGTACATCATTGACAAGCTCAGCCGCATTTGCCTAGTGGCAACCAGTGTGGATAAATTGTGCCTAGGAAGAAATAAGCTGCTTCCAAGAAATGGGCTTTGAAAAATCAACCTCTTCTCATCTGGGCGTGGTGGCTCACGCCTATAATCCCAGCACTTTGGGAGGCTGAGGCGGGCAGATCACAAGGTCAGGAGTTTGAGACCAGCCTGTCCAATATGGTGACACCCCGTCTCTACTAAAAATACAAAAATTAGCTGGGCATGGTGGCAGGCACCTGTAATCCCAGCTACTTGGGAGACTGAGGCAGGAGAATCGCTTGAACCCAGGAGGTGGAGGTTGCAGTGAGCCGAGATTATGCCCCTGCTCTCCAGCCTAGGCAACAGAGTGAGACTCCACTCTGTCGGAGAAAAAAAAAAAAAAGAAAAATCAACCTCTTCTCAACCAGAGGCTGAACTGACCCTAAGAGGCATCTGAGAATGTGGAAGGGGACTATGGCTTGGGCTGATCCAGCACTAGACTGTGCTCCATGAAGACAAGGAAAGTAAATATCCTGCAGTACCCAAGAGAGCTTTGCACCAGAATTGGCCTATTCAAATGTCAGTGGTTCCCCAGTTGAGAAGCCCTGCAAGACTATCACCCTCACATCGTATGGGATGTAAACGGATTTTTACATTTCCATTTGCCTACAGTCTAGCAGCTTATCTAAAGGAAAGCATTCCTCTAGGTGCTTTTAAAACACTCCTCTACTTTGATCCGCTCTTTGTTTTGTTTGCTTGTTTTCTGTGTTTTTCAGAGTGTAAGGCAGGACTTACCCCAGTATTTGAAGCACAACTGACTCTAGCCATCCCAGAGCTAGTTTTCTATCCATCTCTGGAGTCTGGAGTGAAGGGGGGTTTCTATGACATTGTTGAGGGTCTCGTCACCAGCATTTTTGGCATCTCATCTCTGGTGCCACGGCTTTCCCCACGAAACGGCTCTCCTCACTATCAGGTACTGGAGCTGCAGCCATCCTGCCCTCCACCTGTGTCCCCTCCAGCCAAATCTCAAACTTCGGGCCGCACATTGGTGTAACCTGCCTGCTGTTGTCTCGCTTCCCCAGGTAGACCTGGACGCCATGCCAGTTTTGGCAAACATGCGGCGCACACTCATGGAGAGAGTCCAGAGGATGATGGGCCTCTGCTGTGGCTATCGGAGCACCTTCAGCCAGTATTCCTACCTCTATGTGGAGGACCGGAAGGAGGTTCTGGGTCAGTTTCTGCTGTACGGGCACATCCTCACTGCAGAGGAAATTGAAGACCATGTAGAAGATGGCATCCCGGAGAACCCTCCCCTCCTTTCTCAGTTTAAAGTGCAAATCGACTCCTATGAAACGCTTTATGAAGAGGTGTGCAGGCTGGAGCCCATCAAGGTGTTTGACAGCTGGATGAAAATTGATATTCGACCCTTTAAGGCATCTCTGCTGAATATTATTAAGAGGTGGAGCCTCCTGTTCAAACAACATCTTGTGGACCACGTCACTCACAGGTACTACAGTTGTTTTCACTTTCTTCTGGCATACTAGGCTGCGAGGAACACTGTTTTTAATGTTTTTCATATTTTTCTCCACGGGCATGTTGGTTAAATTAAAAATTAAGACAGCAGCTGGGCACTGTGGCTTGCGCCTATAATCCCAGCACTTTGGGAGGCCAAGGCAGGTGGATCTTGAGATCAGGAGTTCGAGACCAGCCTGGCCAATATGGTGAAACCCTGCCTCTACTAAAAATGCAAAAATTAGCCAGGAGTGGTGGCGGGTACCTGTGGTCCCAGCTACTGAGGAGGCTGAGGCAGGAGAATCACTTGAACCTGGGAGGCAGAGGTTGCAGTGAACCAAAATCATACCATTACACTCCAGCCTGGGCAACAGAGTGAGATGTCATCTCAAAAAAAAAAAAGAGAGAAAACAATTAAGACAGCTGGTCAGAGGTTCTAGGCTTTTGGACACCCTGGTAACTTACGTCCTGCCCTTTTCTTTGTTCACCAGATAAAGCCTCTTTGTTTTGTTTTCCATTTGACATCCAGTGTGTGAAAGACATGTGGTTGAGTGGTAATGTTAGAGACAATAATAGCAGATCAAGCTCCCTTCACAGCCCCATGTGATCCCTTTAAGCTTGGGAAGCAGAGGGGTTCTAATGAGCCTCTTTGTTTTACTTCCACCACTTACTCCTTGTCTCAGATTATCCAACTGGTCAATGTGGACGTCATCGAAACCCCATGCTCCTGACTGCCTGTCTGTGACTTTCACTGTGTGACAGGCTGGATATGAAACTCTGGTCTGTCCTACTGAGACCTAGACTACGCAGCCCAGCAGTAGTCTCTCTAAGCCGGAGTATCATCCTCTGAATGAATAATCCATGAGGCCAACAGTCCCCTGGTCACTTTACCTTGGCCTGGTCCCCAGAGACCCAACACAATTAGAATCTCGACCCCCATCTCAGAATCCACTGGGGGAGCACCAGTCCCTCTGCACAGCGAACACCCTTTGGAGGGCTGGATGACACTGCGGGGAGGCCAACCTGACCGTGTCCTTAGTTTCGTGCTGATTTTGCTTAACGCTGCCACTGCCTTGCTTCATGATCTGGAGCCATAGGCGCAAAGAAAATGACAACATCGAGAATTTTATCTATCTACAGATAAACTTTGAGAGACTTTCCAGGGGTAATGTTCGATCACCCTAGGAAACCCCAAGAACGCTTTGTGGGGATGTCTTAAATATGGCTTCCTGGGTATTCTTCCACATTCATGAAAGCTTTTGTTCCCCGAGGACCTCAGAGGCAAGAAGAAGAAATGCTGGTGGGTGGTAGGACTGTGACAGAGCCCCAGAGTGGAGCATTGTTGGAGGGGACAGATGCTTTGTGGTCCCTCTCCATTGCTAGGTCTGGTAATCCAAGGACAAGGCAGCATGTTTCAAAATGCCAGTTTTATTATTCAGCATGACAAGGCCACAGAGCAGGGGAGGACTGCCATAAAAAGGTAGATTGTTACGGTTCCCAGGAGGACGGTGTATAGCATGCCACACAGGGCCACAGCGGGAAGCTCCAGGGTCTGGCAGGAGGCAGAGGGGAGTGGAAAATACAGGCAGGGGCCTTTGTTGTGATTTCTGTGGGAAGGAATAGGTGAGCATGGCAAGCAGGTTTAGGATTGGTGAGTTTGAACATTTCAGCAGCTCTGGGGCAAAGAGACTATTCCTAATTGTCTGGGTTCTGGCCTTGGGCTGATTAGGGCAGCAGGACTCTGGAATGGTTGGTTTGCATATAAAAGATATGCTCACAGGCCAGCCACTGCTGTCTCAAGGAATTGCTCAGCCCTGCGTGGGGAAGTCCCTCCAGAGTTTCTAAGACTCCAGATGTGAAAGGATCAAAAACGCATGGTTGATACAGCACATGGTAATAACAGCTGTTATGGGCATCAACCAGGTAGGCTTCATTCAAAGGATCTAACGGAGTTGGTTTAACAGGATGAACACACAGTAGAGCAATTAGGAGGCCTGAACTTGTGTCCTTGAATCCCTGTTTCCTCATTTCTGAAAGAAGACAGCCCAACTAGATTCTCCTAAGGTGGCTTCCGTCTTCCACCTTTAACAGTTGGTGATTCTAGAAACTGGCTACTGTGTTACACTTAAGGATTTAGAGGATTTTGGAGGATTAGATAAAATAGAAATAATACAAAAAATTATTATTGTCTCTTTGTGCCATATAATTATGTGATTTCTACCTTTCCTTAATAGGTCAGGATGAATCTCACCTTTTGTTGCATCTTAGATACTTCATTCAATGCCAGAAGTCCAATCCCCTTTTATTACTTAAATTCTCATACTCATTCAGCTCTTTCTGTCATAATCTGACTCAACTCCTACCCCTGCACTTCCAAAGCTTTCCTGTGCCCTTGCACCAGACCTCGGGATCTTACAGCAGCAAATACCCACTGTCCCCTTCATCTTTTCTCATCACCTTTTTGCTCCAACTGAATCCTGGCTCCTTCTGCTCTCCCCTAAGGACACTGCTTCCCTTTTAACAGTGTTGCTTCAAGTAGTATTCACGGAGTAGGTGAGCATTCCTCTAGGGTGTGGAATTGCTAAGTCAAAGAGTATGCATATCATGCCAAGCTCCCTCCATGGTAGAAACAGCCTTGGGTGAAAGGTCTTACAGCCTAGCATCCTCCCCACCTCTTAGTATTGATAAATTGTTTAATCCTGACCACTCTGGTGGGAGTGTAGTGGTATCTCACTGTGTTAAATATTTTGCAGTACTCTGAGTATTTATGTTTTTGGCAAGTCATTATGTTTCCTTTTCTGTGCCTATTCATATCCATCATTCATTTTTCTAATGGAGTTTGTTTTTTCCTTTTTGATATTATGATTAAGAATTACTTACATATTCTGTATCTAGTCCTTTGCTATTGTATGTCTTGCAAATGGAGTCTACCATTTTGTGAACTGTCTTTTCACTCCACTTATGGTATGTTCTGATAAACAGATTCTTAATTTCAATGTGGCCAAATGTGTTCAACTTTTCCCTTACATTGTTCTTTCGTCTTATTAAATAAATGCTTTTTTGCCCTGGTATCCTAATGATACTCTCCTGTATTCTCTTCTGAAAGCTTTAAAATTTTATCTTTCACAATTAGTAGTTCCTTATCTAGCACTGCATGAATATAAAGAAATCCTAATTACTATAGCTTAGTGACAAATCTCAATATCTGGTAGGGCAGGTCTCCACCTGTATCATTTTCATCAAGAATGTCTTGACAGTTCTTGGTCCTTACCATTTCATATAAATTGTAATTATCAGTTTGTAAAGGAAAAAAGTCTGTTGAGATTTTAATTATGTTTGTAGTGACTATAGATCAATCTGAGTAGAATTGGTGATACTAAAAGTATTCTTGTCCAAGAACATGTTTTCTCTCTACTTATTTGCATCCTTTTTATGACTTTCAGTGAAATTTTGTAATCGTTATCTTTAAAATAATTCAGATATATTCCTCAGTATTTTTTTTTTTGGTTCCTGGCATAAATAATATTTTTAAATTGTATTTTCTGTAGAAATGGAATTGATTTTTGTATTTGACTTTGTATCAAGCAACCCTGCTAAATTAATTTAATAATTTTGATAATTCATCTGTACACTCTTTGGTGTTTGCTATGTACATGGTCATCATCTACATATTTATGATAGTTTTATTTCTTCTTTCTTCTCAGTCTTTATGCTTTATATCTCTGCCTCTTATCTTACCACCCTGGCTAGGACTTCCAGTGGAATTTTCTGTGGATTTGCTTTATCTGATTTTAAAACTTCCCTTCTATTTCTAATTTGTTAGGAGTATTTAGCATAAATGGATATAAAATTTTATCAAGTGTTTTATCTATGTCCATTAAGATAATTCTGCTTTTTCCCTCAAGCTGTTAAAGTGGTGAACATATTATTTGGCTTCTAATATTAAAACAACCCAACATCTGAGATATACCCAAAATATAAAGTATTATCTTTTTCAATGAACTCTCTGGTTTATTTTGTTTGCAAATATTTTGTTTAGCATTGCTGCACCTGCTTGTAATTGAATTTGGCCTTCAATTTTCTTTCTTTCTTTCTTTCTTTCTATTTTTTTTTGTTTGTTTTACTGTCTGTATCTGATTTTTGGTTATGTAATTTTGCTATCTTCATAAAACAAGAAGTAATCCTTCTTACTTATTCTCCAGAAGACTTGGTGTAATCTTGAAATTCTCTGATCTGTGAAAGTTTGGTTTAAATTTCTTATTGAGCCATCTGGGCTTGGGATTTTCTTTGTAAGAAGATTTTAGCCTATAATTTCTTTAGTGATTATAAAGATACTGAAGTTTTCTATTCCTTAGTAAGTCACTTTTAGTAAGTCATATTTTCTAGGAATGTATCCGTCTCATGTAAATCTTCAAATTATTGTTATAAAATGGATAATAACTTCTCAACTGTTTAATCTCTGCAAAGTTGGTGTTGTCTTCCTCTTTCCATTTCTGTCTATTTTTATTTGTGCTTTCTGGTTTCCTTTCTTAGTCTTTCCAGACACAAAAAACTATCTAATAAATTCATTGATTTTATTTATTATAGTTTTATTGTTATTTCAATAATTTATTTTTTTATTTTATTATTTTCTTTACTACTTTGGATTTATTTTCTGTTCTTTGGCTAATGTTTGCTTGTTAATTTTGAGTCTTTTGTCTCTTTGAATGCTGACATCAAAAGTTATAAATTCTCTTCTAAGTACAGTTTTACCTCCATCTTACATTTTAGTATGTAATATTCTCATTTAATTTAGCTCTAAATACCTTTAATATTCATTATGATGGGTTCAGATTTTTTAATTTTTCAAATGTGGGACTTTTCTAGTTAGAGTTTTGTTATTAATTTCCAACTTAATTGCGCTGTGGTTAGAGAATAATATATGTAATAACAAGCTTCTGAAATTTGTTGAAGTTTACTTTATTCACTAGAGTATATTCAGTTCTTACAAATTTCTGGGCATATTTGAAAATAATGGGCTGGGCGCGGTGGCTCACGCCTGTAATCCCAGCACTTTTGGAGGCCGAGGCAGGTGGATCA
>NW_016107387.1:2614763-2621568 GCF_001604975.1 Cebus imitator | reverse complement strand
ACTAAAAATACAAAAAATTAGCTGGGCATGGTGGCGCGTGCCTGTAGTCCCAGCTACTCAGGAGGCTGAGGCAGGAGAATTGCCTGAACCCAGGAGGCGGAGGTTGCAATGAGCCGAGATCATGCCATTGCACTCCAGCCTGAGTAACAAGAGTGAAACTCTGTCTCAAAAAAAAAGAAAATAATGTATATTCTATAAGTACTGAGTGGAACATTTTCAGTATGCCTATTGGTTTAAGTTTGTTAATTATTCTATTCAAATCTACGGTATCTTCACTGCCTTTTTAAAATCTGCTTAATTTATCATCACTTACTAAGATAATTGTTTTAAAAATCTTCCATTCTGATGATATATTGTCGATTTCTCCTTGTAATTCTGTAAATTTTTGCTTCATATATTTTAAGGTTGTGTTACATAGGCATACAGATTTTGACTTTTTATATCTTCTTGGAACATTGGACCTTTTGACCAAACATTAAATATCTTCGTTATCACTAGCAATATTTCTTGTACTAAAGTGTGTTGTGTCTTATATTAATGTAGCTAAACCAATTTTTCTTTGGTGGTATTTGCTTGGTGTATGTATCTCTTTTTATATTTTGGCTTTCAACCTTGCTGTGCCCTTACATTAGAAGACATTTTTACAATCAACATAGAACTGATTTTTTAAATCCACGTTAGCAATACACATTTTTTTAACTGGAGGGTTTTGATCATTAACATTAATCATGGTATAGTTTAATTTAAATCTATCATTTTATTATGTTCGTTTAGTTTGCTATTCTTTTTCATTTGTTTTCTTCTTTGTCTGCTTTGGGATATAATTTTTTATACTTTCTTTTATTTTCTTTATTCCATTTTTCCCTCTGCTACTTTGAATGTAATACCATATAGTTCTACTGTTCTAACAGTTACCACTGCTTTTTTAATAAGCATATCCTTAAAATAAATAAATTTATCTCTATTTTTAATCTCTTCATAATGAATAAAAGACTTTAGAATAGTTTGATGTCTCCTGTTCATCAATCAAATTATATTCTATCTTTTCAAGTAAGTTAGACTGTGCTCTATTATTTATTTAAGCCTCATGAATTATACATATATACTGAATGTTTATTTAGATTTACCAACATACTTACCATTATCGTTCTATAGTCCGACATGCCACTGAGGTATATCCATTAAGTTCCTTTAGTAAAGGTCTATTGATGAAGTGCTCTCATTCTTTCTATGTCTGAAATGTATTTATTTTGCTCTTGTTCTTTAAAAATAGTTTTGTGGAGGAGAGAATTCAAGATAACATGAATTCTCTTTGATTACTGAAAATATTATTCTATTGTGGCCTGGCTTTCATTTTTTGTTGCTGAGTCATCAGTTATCAGTCTAGGTTTTTTTGTTTGTTTTTGTTTTTGTTTGATATGTGTGTTGTTGTTGTTTTAAGAAACTTGTCTTTGCTCTTAAGCTAATTTTAAGATTATTTTTTCTTTTTGGTAATCTGTAGTTTCATAGTGAAGTATTTATATGAGGGTTTTTTAATATTTATTCTGCCTGGGATTTGTTGAGCTTTCTTGACTTTACATTGAGTGTCTTTCAGCAATTCAAGAAAAGGCTTAGCCAGACTCTTTTCAAATGTTGCTTCTTGCTTGTACTATTTTGTTCTTCTGGTGCTTTTGTTATACTTACATGTGATGTTTTCATTATCTCCTGTCTTTTAGTGACTTGCATATTTTTCCTTTTTTCTCTTTCTACCCTGCAGTTTGGAAACTTCTCCACATATATCATATGGCAGTCTAATCCCCTTTCAGCTTCGTCAGAATCTTCAGTGTAATCCACTCACTGAAATTTAAATTACAGTTATATTTTCCATTTTTAGATCTTCTACTCAGTTATTTTATAATTTTGCTTGCTTGTTTTTATTCCTTGTTATTTTTCATATATTAAGCTTTCTCTTTTATTTACTTTTTAAGTTTTAGAATACATTTATTAGAGTATAATCTTAAGATAATTTTTGATTTGTCAACTTAAAAATGTTTGATTCTTCCTGCCATATAGTAAAGTGATATAAAGGCCTACTGAAAATTATTTGCTTCTTTCTCCTGGAATTGTCCATCAACATATGATCATTTTTGTATTGCCAGCAAACACCTGCTAGAAGCTTTTTTTATGCTTCTTTTCACAAAGCAATGCTATCACAAGCCATAATTCTCATGTAATCTACTTCATAAATTTTGCCACTTCTCTGAAGCACACTATCACAGATTTCTAGAGTGCTCAGAGAACCTCTGAAATGGCCTCCATTCTTGACTCTGTTACAATGCTGGATTTATGCTTGAACATACAGGTCAAGCTGGGCCAGGGCCAGGACCAGGGCCAATAACCTGTCAAGACTGTAAGAACAGATCAAGGCTTCTGAAAGCTGGTTCCTAAAGAAAGCATTTCTGTATAAACTGATATGTCCTGTTTAACAGGAATAGGTTGTTTTTTGGAGTCAGTCTTACATTGATGTCTACCAAACTATACAGGAGTCACTTTCTCCTTCTCTGTGGGACAGAAACAATAAAGCAATGCACCAAATAAAGGACCCTTTTGTCTTTTAAACAGATCACATATTGCAACTTTATATTCTGCATCTCAATCCCACTGTCTGAAATCTTCACAGGTTTAGTTTCACTGTTTCTGCTGACTCCCACTCATGGTGACTTTTTTTCTTGTGTATTTTGTGATCTTTGATTGTAAAATCATATCATTTAGAATTTAAGCCTTGGTGAATCTTTTGAGAACTAGACTGTAGTTGCCTTCCTCCAAAAGATTTGCATTTCCTCTGCCAGTGATCAAGGAACTCTACCAACCCTGGGCCATGGAGACTGTTGCCCTATAGTGGTCCATCAATGCCAAGGTCAAGACAGGCAAATTTCCTCAACATCCCTTTCTGCGCTGCATATTTATTTTTGCTCATCCTTACAGTGTCCCAACTTTATGTGCAGCCTCCTATTACCCTTCTCACTTAATGTGGTCCCTAGACTTAATTACTAGTCCTTCAGGTCTCACAAACAATTAAATAGAAACCTACAGGGTCTCCAAGTTTCAGAAGAAGCTCTCATTTGGAAGCCAGCACCAGATCCTTTTTACCTCCCAGGTTCTTGCTTTGACTACATTTTCAGCCCCCAGAGATTCCTTAATTTCATGCTACCTTAGTGATGCATTTTTAAATGATTTGGAAATACTTGCTTAGACATTTCATTGTTTTATCAGAAAAGTTACCCATATGATTATGTAAACTAAACAATTAGAAATGCAAGTCCACCATTTTCTAATTCAGGCTTTTGCCATGTCACCCCATTGAAGTTATTCTTGTTACACTCGCCAGTGAATTTCGTATGGTCAAATTCAGTGGAAGTTACCAGTCTTCATCTTACTTTTACCTCTCAGCAGTACTGAGCACAGCTGATCCTCCCTGCTTCCCAATTCCTCACTTTTCTTGCATGCCTTTCACATCACTGTCTATTTCTTCTTGGTCTCTTTTACTGGACTCATCTCATCATTTAGGCCTCAAAATACTGAATTTTCTGAAGCCTTATCTTGGACTTCTTTATCTGCTTTCGTTTTTCAGGTGATACCCAGCCCCATGCTTTTAAAACATCTCTGTGCTGATAGTTACTAAATGTGGCTTTTAAGCCCCTTGTCTCAGGAAATCCAGATTTAGATTTGGCTACCTAATAAATATCTCCTTTACCTGTCTAGTGTCTGAGAGGCATCACAAACCTAAAATGTTTAAGATCTATTCCTCTCCCTTTCCCCACCAAAAACATTAACCTTCCCCAATTATTCCTCATATCTTTAAAGGTCATCATCATTGACATCATTGCCAGGAGTCATCATCAATTTCTCTCATTCCCTTATACCTCTTTTCCAATCCATCAGAGTCCTATTGGCTCTACATGCAAAATTATCTTGACTCTGCCCACTACTCACATTTACCATCCAGGTCAAAGCTAATATCTGTCACCTGGACAAGCACACTGGTCCCTAACTGCCCTCCTGGCTTCCATTCTTGTCCCCCCACCACCAATGCCACTGTCACCAGCACCACCACTTGCAGCTAAAATCTCTTCTCCAGGCCCAGATCTTTTTGAGGAAACAAATCAGATCATGCATTCTCCTACTCAGAATCCTTACTCTTAGAATAAAATCTGGACTTCTTGCCACAGCCAGTAATGCCCTACATGGTCTGGCCCCTCACAAATCCTCTGACCTCTCCTTCCTCTATGCCTTCTCTTATTCCCCTTAGGCTTTTGCCACCCTGACTTTTTCCATTTTCCTTAAACCAAACTTTATCTAACCCAGTGCCCTTGCTCATGATGTTCCCTCTGTCTGGAATGCTCTTCTCCGATTATTTCTGTGGCTCATTCCTTTACATGATTGCTCAGTATCACCTGCATAGAAAGGTACCTCAGAGAGAATAATCTACTCCATCTCTAGTGTCTGTCCCCTTATCCTGACTTATTTTTTCATTAGCACTCATTACTATGTGAAACTGTACAATTTATTTCATCACTTTTTTCTTTTTACTTTTTCCACTAGAATGTAAGCTTCATGACGGCAGGGTCTTCATTTCTCTTATTTGTCATTCTATTGTCGATTGTAATAGACACTCAATAATTCTGTTGAATTTTTTTTTAATGAACCTATTTGAACTTTCAGAATAATCAGTGAGATAAATGACTTTTCCAATCTTATAGACGAGGAAACTTAGGCTCAGAGGTGGCAAATGGCTTGGCCATGGTCACATGTCTAATAAATGTGAAAATCTAACTCAAATATGTGTGACATTATAGGCCATAGTATTTTATTATTTCTTAATTTATCTTCTAACTTTCTGCTTTGAAATAATTTCAGACTTAACAAAAAGGAAACTTTACAAAGTTTCCAGGAATTTAATATTAATGTAGAAGTTGTAAACGATCTATTGATCTTATTCAAATTTCATAAATTGTCCCACTAATATTCTTTTTTCCAGCCCAGGATTCTATCCAGATCACACATTACGTTTAGATGTCATGTCTCCTCCTGAGTCTCCTCCATCGCAGGACAGGCCTCAGTCTTTGTCTTTCATAACCTTGACACTTGTGCAGGAGGCCATATTCTTAAAATCAGGGCATAGTCTATGCAGAGTGCTTAGCATGTAGTAGGATTTTCATAATGATAGATATTTTTGTTGGGGAAATCAATACATCCTCCTTATGAAGAGTAGAACGAGAATGGCTCCTTTTGCTCTGTTTGTGTTGATTAGCTTGGCTGACCTTGAAGCATTTATAAGGAACAGTGAGAGCGGCTTACTCAAGAAAGTTGAAAAAGGAGATTTCCAAGGCTTGGTTGAGATCATGGGACACCTTATGGCTGTTAAAGAACGGCAGAGTAACACTGATGAGATGTTCGAGCCCTTAAAGCAAACTATTGAATTGCTGAAGACCTATGAACAAGAATTGCCGGAAACAGTGTTTAAGCAGCTAGAGGTCAGTTCATATATGTCTTCTTTATAAAAGAAACAGAGGAAGCATTTTAGGATTTCAGAAGGGGTAAAGTGGGGTCCAGCAAGTTAAAAATAGGGCTTCGAGCTGACTCAAGATCCATGTTTTGGAACTGTAATGTGTGGCATATTTGTAATGTCTAGAAAGTTCTGGGAACTCAGTACATATGGGAGAATGCAATGCTGGAGATATGTGGGAGAATAAACATGGATATTTTTTTTTCCATAGAAATGAACCAATGTTTCGATTGAGAGAGGAAAAGAAAGCAGATCTGAAAGATGTTAAGATGGTCCAAGAGGAAGTGTGGGACATAAAAGAAAATAACCAGGCAATCCTGAATCCTGAAGAATATAGAAAAGGGAAGGGGTTAATGTAGTTTTAGTAAAAATAGATTACAAGCAATAGAAACCAAAGATTGTAGAAACATCTTCCCTTAAAAAAAATCTAAAAGTTTCTTTACATTCTAAGTTTTCACAAATTTAGAGGGCCAGTGGCTGAGAGCAAGAAAATTAGTGTTGAGAGCAGCTGCAGAAGGAAGTCAAGGAATAGTGGGTAGAGAGCAGATTGTAAGGAATGGGAAGATGACACCACCACATCTTCATACCGTCTTGTAGCACAAATGGAAGCCATCTGGGCTCTGCCAGCTCAGGACTATGGGAAAGGAAAGAGCACCATGGGAATCTGATCACACTGAGGTCTCCTTTGCAGGAGCTGCCTGAGAAATGGAACAACATAAAAAAGGTGGCCCTTATTGTGAAGCAACAGGTGGCCCCACTGCAGGCAAATGAAGTGACACTCCTCCGCCAGAGGTGCACAGCCTTTGATGCAGAACAGCAGCAATTCTGGGAGCGATTCCACAAGGAAGCCCCCTTCAGGTATGGGTCAAATACTGCTACCTCTCTTTCTCTGAACATTGCAGTCTTTGAGTCATGGGTAATCTTTCTGTTGAGCGTGCGTATTTTCCAGCACCTGCAGACCCGTTAGTAATCTTCCCTCCCATTTAAGACCTTTGGTTGAAACGTGGTGCTAATGTGGACCAAATCCTATCTTGACCTATATGAAATGGCCAAGGATTGTAGAAACATCTTAACTTAAAAAAATTCATGGCTGGGCGTGGTGGCTCAAGCCTGTAATCCCAGCACTTTGGGAGGCCGAGGCGGGTGGATCACGAGCTCAAGAGATCGAGACCATCCTGGTCAACATGGTGAAACCCCGTCTCTACTAAAAATACAAAACATTAGCTGGGCATGGTGGCGCGTGCCTGTAATCACAGCTAC
>NW_016107387.1:2599097-2614750 GCF_001604975.1 Cebus imitator | reverse complement strand
CGAGGTCAAGAGATCGAGACCATCCTGGTCAACACGGTGAAACCCCGTCTCTACTAAAACTACAAAAAATCAGCTGGGCATGGTGGCGCATGCCTGTAGTCCCAGCTACTCAGGAGGCTGAGGCAGGAGAATTGCCTGAACACAGGAGGCGAAGGTTGCGGTGAGCCGAGATCGCGCCATTGCACTCCAGCCTGGGTAACAAGAGCGACTCCGTCTCAAAAAAAAAAAAAAAAAAAAAAAAAAGATTCATATATATCTAGAAGCATCTTTGTGCCTCCAAGTTTATAAAGGGATTATAGGTGGTATAATGACTAGGATTTTACTAAACCCTTAGCATTCTAAGTTCTCACAGACTGTTCTTTTGGTTTTAAAAAGTGGCTGATTGGATTTTTAGAATTTTGCAGCACATTTCATTTTGGCAGCATAAAGGAAGGATTTAGCTGGAGGTTTTCTTCAGAAGTGTTCTCTCTGCTTGGTTCAGATGCCTACCTGCTTGTTATGATGGGTCTTTGCACAAACAAAGCAACTCTAGGATGGGAAGCACCATCCACCTGTGTCCACACTGCACACACTGGGGCTCCTTACTCAGGTGTTTCCTCCCGTGGTGGAGAAGCGGTCTGCTCCTCGTCCACTGCTCAGCCTCAAGGGCTCCAACCAGGAGGCCAAGCTGGTGCTGAATGATCCTACATCTGCTGATGTGCCATCTAGATTGGGTGCCCCCTGCCCTAACACTCCTGCTCTGTGATTTGTTTCCTGTTTCTTTGAGCGTCATTTCTTGCTGGATCTCCTCTATAGTTTTGGGTAGACAGACTTAGGAATCTCCAAACTGGAAAATTCTCTGTGCTCACAGTGAGGAATATTTTCATTTTCAAAGGTTATTTGCCCACAGAAATATTAAAGCAACAAACCAAACAAAAAAAAAATACAACTTCATAGCAACGAAGTCCAATAAAAATTAAGTGCATGGATGCTAGATTCAGGTTGCCTGGAGTCCAATTTCAGGTTGTCTACTTACTGCTTATGTTATGACATGTTACTTAATACCTTTGTGCTTCAGATTCCTCATCTATAAAAAGCAGATAATAATAGTGTCCACCACATATAGTTATTGGTTGAATTAAAGAGATCATTCTTGAAAGTGTCTATAATTGTGGTACTATGTTGAAAAACCATACTGGTTTGCCCAGGACTTTTCTGATTGTGGTTTGTTTGCCTGTTTGATTGTTTTCGACATAGCGTCTTGCTCTCTCACCCAGGCTGGAGTCCAGCATTATGATCATAACCTACTGTAGCCTTGAACTCTTTGGGTTCAAATGATCCTCTCACCTCAGCCTCCTGAGTACCTGGGACTACAGGCATCCTCGTGTCTTGGGAAGCACCTCTGTTCTGGGCAAACTGGCTGGTTGCTCATCCAACCTGGCATGCCTCTTCTTATCATTCATTCTTCAAACATTTATTAAGGAGCTGCTCTCTCCGAAGCATTATACTTGGAGTCACAGAGAATAAGATGAGTATGTAAAGAGGTAGGGAAGGACAAGTGTGTAAAACAGACATAAAATATAAATAAGAAACATACGACTCTAAAGCAATATGCTGCCATGTGGGCTGCCCATCAGAATCACCCGGAGAGATTTTTAAAACTCCCAATGTCCAGTCTGTCCTGTATACCAATGAAGTTAGACTTTCTGGAGGTGAGACCTGTGCATCGGTATGTTGTAAACTCCAGTAATTCCAATGTGCAGCCCAGTTTGAAAACCACTACCCTAAAGGAAAGTAGCTGGTTTCCCTTCAAGCAATCATGCAGGGGGAATATAACTCCTAATATAACTCCTAAGTCTATATCCCCTTAGAATAACTGCCTTAGGAGCCATACCCTTGTTCCAAAGAATCATGTTATCAAAACCCTTATGGACTCCTTGGGGGACTGTCTTTCAGAGTCCAAGCCTTCTTCTTTTGACTCTTTTTTGGGCATGCAATTGAATTTTTGAAATTGAACACCAATTCAGAGCCAAAACTGCTGAGGGAGGTAAGTTCTCCAGCTGGGTAATACTACTTAGTGTTAACAACAGCCACACCAAAGACAACAGCCATAAAAATAAAGACACTCATGTCTCTGCACCAACAGTCTCTTAAAATAATTTCAAAAAAGAAAAGAAATTCAAAGATGTTGGGGAAAATATCTTCTCAAAGAGACTTCTAAGACTGCTTGAAAGGGAAACAACGCTGATGTGCTTTTGTGTCTGTTGGAAATTCAGTATTCCGGCTGGGCACGGTGACTCATACTGATAGTTCCAGCACTTTGGGAGGCCAGGGAGGGTGGTTCATGAGGCCAGAAGCTCAAGACCAGCCTGGCCAATAAGTGAAACCCCGTCGCTACTAAAAATACAAAAATTAGCTGAGTGTGGTGGCACAAGCCTGTTATTGCAGCTGCTCGGGAGGCTGAGGCAGGAGAATCGCTTGAACCTGGGAGACAGAGGTTGCATTGAACCAAGATCACAGCGTTGCACTCCAGCCTGGGTGACAAAATGAGACTCCATTAAAAAAAAAAAAAAAAGAAATTCGGTATTCCTCCTTCATGGGTATGTTGTGTATTGATCAGCTCCTGTTTGTTTTTTCATTTTATTTTTGATAGTTGTGTTCATTTTTCTTTCTTTGCACTTGTATCTGCTGGCTGTGAGGATATTGCTTCTCTTAGCTGGGTGTTCCAAATTCACATCTGTTAATTTGACATGCAGATGAATCCCTAGAAGAGGATGCTTTGAAAAGAACTGCTGGGAAACCAAACATTTCTGCAATTTTGATGTATTTCTCTTCTTGTCAAGAAAAACATCAAAGCTAAAATGGAATTGTAGATTTATTGCTAAAGCGAATCTTAGTGGATCCCAACTTATGTGTTTTGTTTTCTTTCTTAGTTTGGTGTGTGTGAGTGTTCAAAATTTGTAGGTATTATGTGTGGCATATAAGTTGAAATCTGGTTTCTCTACTGTTAAGATATTTATGAATTTCTAAGTTGCAGACCCTGGAACATTTTTCTGTGAATTCGAGTTTGAGTTTAATTCTGGTTTCTTCACTTTTAGGTCATTTATGAATTTCTAAAGTGCAGACCCTGGTACGTTTCTCTGTGGATGCACGTTTCTGCTCCTGATTAGGTTACATGGGTTAAGCTCAGTTTTGGATGTTCTCATCTTTAAGGAAGGGAGAAAAAAAAAAAACCATTTGTCTTATTAAGCCCTTGTAGTCTGACAGGTGCTATGTGAAGTCAGGTTGCATGGGTTAAGGTTCTTCATGTCCAAGTCAAACTTCAGCTCCTCCTTTAGTTCTTAACTCTAAATTATAATGCCATATTTCTAGCTGAGCTCTCACCACAGTAATAGGCTGAATCGTCCTACTCAGATTCAAGGGCTGTGTGCAACTTTTAAAGCTGGTGACAAATTCTCCCTCTTGAATGAAAGGAATGCCCCCATGCTCTAGGGCATTTCACCGTTTGGTCTTCCTGACCTTGAGCACAGTCCTCCTGACCGTAAGAAACAGCACCATGACATACAGTCTTCTTACCCACATCAAGACCAAAGTAATCGAGGGATTGCTGAGCCAAAATAATCTATCTCTGTGTGAGCTCCAGCTCAATGAAGACCATTAGTGTTTCCAGCAGGCAACCAGGTTCTATGAATGGCTGAGAGGGCTTTCTTGAAGTTACCTTCAATGGGGTGCTGTCCTATATGACAACTAGAGAAAACAGCTTTCCAAATAGCCCAAGACAGCAGTTCTAAGGAAAGAAAGGGTTTTGTCCTGCTCGCACAATGTCTGTTGTTTCTTTAGTAGCTGCAGAAAAGGGCGGTATTCATCATTGAACCTCCAAGGGACATATAGATATCCTAAAATATGTCATTCATTCAGCTCAATCCTGTTCTTCCCATTAATCTGACTCATTCAGATGATTTAGGCTTTCATGGAGTAGATAAGGTTGTGGTCTCAACAGTGGAGTTCGAAAAAAGCTGTTAGGATTTTGAGATGATACACCTTTCCTGACCTCAAAGACTTATAACCTCAGGGACAACTTCAAAAATGAGCAATAAGGCATGCACACTGGGACCAGCTTTAACCCCACCTGGAGGCAGTTCACACCTCCTGTGGAACGTGGTGCTTGTAATGGTGAGCCAGAGCCATTGGCAAGTAGGAGCTGTTTCAGGGGAAAAAAAAGAGTAGAAAATGAGGATATTCTGGGCAAAGGAAATAGCATATACGAAGATGCAAAAGGATGAAAATGTAAGAAACAGCTGGAAAACTGCCTGTGTGTATGGCTGGGATACAGGAAGTAGAAGAAAAGAATGGAGGAGGCCATGTTTTGACCATAATTGTTGGAAATGGGTTTATAACGTTGGGAAAAATCCACACTGAGACAATGGATCACTCTGCAAGACCAGTTTTACTTCCTGCGGGAATGGTGCAACTTGCTGGCAGTTTTGCCACAAGAGCACACCTAAACAAAGGAGACAGGGACATTTATAACTTTTATAACCTGATGCAATTGTCCTACTGCTGGGTCCAGTTTCCATTGGCCGGAATGGGACCTCACATTCTATGCTGGACCCGATTGGCTAAAACCTTGGAAATTTTCTATAGAAGTAAAGGTAGAGGAGAACAAAGGAAAAGAGGAAGTAACTTGAGGAATGCTTAGGGAAGCGATAACATTTTCAAATAAGGAAGGGGAATAAGCTTTGACCCAAGACTTGCGTGGGCATGTCCAGGCATGTCAGGACAGATATCCAGGTTAAAGTGTAAGAACTAAGAATACGGGATGCACTTATTTCTTTATTAAGACTAACAGCTACTTTAAGATTATTAGCAAAAGCTTTAAAGTAAATTAACCTTTGAAGAAACTGTTATTTATTCCTAATGAACTAAGAGGAAAGCTTTAAAGAGGAACCTTTTATTTGTTATTATTTCCTACAATAATCAACCACTGAGCATCTAAACATGACAAAAACATATAAAGACCACCTTCTCATGGCTGTCAAGAACAGAATGGGGCAAGGTAGGCTCAAGACCAGGTGTTCAATGGGAGAGTGGTTCTAACAGCCCAGGTGAGCAGCAGTGAGGCCTGATCTGAGGCACTGGCAGAAATAAGGGAGAGGGGAAGATGCGTTGCAGAGAGCTTTAGGAAAATATCTGCAGGATTGATTGAACACGGGAGATGGGGGAGAGGGAGAGTGTAATGTGATTTTTCATCTTCTAGCTTGGACAAGTGGTGGGAAGAGGTTCTCTCTCATTATTCACTGAAAGGAGCACAGAATGGGAAGGAGTGGCCCTCACAAGGTCAGCATTAGACACATTGAGTTTTATGCTACACAGTGGGTACCAAGGAGAGGTGTGACACCATTCGTGGTATACACAGATATGGACAGTACTGAGGTTAACATTTACCAACAGCCAATTTTGCAGGAATCAATTTAACTCACTTATTCCTCTCTCTCTAGGGTCATGTCTGGGTCAAGCCTGAATCAGTTATTTTTCTAGGATCAAAGACATGAGCATTGTATTTTCATTCCTTTTAATTATAGTTTTATTCATCCAAACTTTCCAGGCATTTAGAGTAAAATACTTTTTGCCCTATTATTTCAATTTCAAAGGCTCAGCCCAACCTTTTCCCTCCTATTACTTTCTTGTTCTTATACTGTATCATTTCCCCAGGGTTTAGAGGATGGCTTCCAGTTTATTAGGCACATGAACCAAGTCTATGAATATCCTGACAATTTGATCTAAAGTTTAGAAATTGTAAGAGGGCTACCTGTCCTCCTGTCTATGAGTTCCCTTCACAGCTTAGGCCAAGTTGGTTTTTATGTGTGCTTAGCTACAGAATATGACCACCCATAAATCTAAACTATAAACAAAAATTATACCCCAGAGTAGATGAAGTTTGGAATAGGTTTGATAAATGTTCACCCCTTATAAATATTTAAGGACCCAACATTGACTTAAGAATGCTTATCGGTGCCAAAGAAAGAATGCTTAACAAGATAATTTCTAATCTCCTATGTGTACCCCCCAAATAGCTCACAGAGTACCTAATAAGTTATTCCTGAATGGTGTTCCATTAACAAATTAAACAGGATGTGGCCTTTTAGAATTTGTTTGAATTTTAACTAATACCAAGAAGTTAAGTTCACATTCTAAGTTCACTCTGGTCAAGATAAAAAGTAGAACCTAAAGTATAATTTAAAAAAAATAAATAAATAAATAAATAAATTTTTTAAAAAAGTAGAACCTGCACACACCAACGATTAGTCTTTGGAAATGAAGTAAAAGCACAAGAACTCCTCACCGTTGGTGATCTTTTTTGCTGGGCCTCTTGCCGTGAGCACATTCCATTTCTTTTCTCCTAGCTCTTTCTTCCTCATAAGGAAGAAAGCTCCTTGTCTCGAGAGAGAGAGAGGGCCCTTTTTGACTGAGTACTCCAACCTTCTGTTCTGAAATATGTGGGAGCTAAAGAATAGGAAAGGCATGCAAGTGATAGTCCCATTCTCTTAAGATGTAAGTCTACAACCACAGCACCTGAGCCAAAAATGATTTAGATGAAACAAGCAGGATCCAAACATAACGAGCGTTGAAGTTAATCTGATACTAATTTAATGGTATGCATAACTGTTATTCTGTTGCATGGCAATTAGGCTTAAGTGGTAAACGTTCAGGTAAATGACTTCAATTAAGATTGCTTTCCATCTGTCAAGTCAAATATTTCTAAAGTCAACAGAGAAAGGGCAGTTGAAAAAAAGGAGTTTGTATGTCATGCTCTTCCTTTTTCCCTCCTTTCATATTCTACCTACCAACACGCAAACACACACATGCACACACACACACACACACACACACACACACACACACACTCTGTAGACGGGAGGAAACAGCCAATTCTCTAGTCACTCATTTCCTTGAAACCTTCCCTTTGATGGTGAACCCCATGTTGCCCCGTTTGATTTTAGCAGAACATACCATTCTCCCATACCCCATGGTATGTCTGGTAGGTAGCCCTCCAATCACACACAGAAAACTCGAGCCTGGGGGTGAGAGTGAGTCTAAAATGGGGTTAGAGGAGAAAAATGAGAGGATTCTTGAACACTAGGGTTATGAGTGCCCTTGACCATAAAAAAGCCATCTCCTACGTGGGTTCCTTTGCATGTAGAGTCTTACATTGGGGAAAACACTATGTAGGAATGCATGCTTTGCAGGGTGGCAGCATGCGATTGTCCACATTTATGAGGATTAGAAGCAGTTTCAGGAGCATGCATCCCATAAACACTGGAGAGATGAGGATGAGGAAACTGGACTAAAAAGCTGGAAATGACTTACATTTCTCTAATGACCAATGGTGATGAGCTTTTTTTCATATGTCTGTTGGCTGCATAAATGTCTCCATGAGATACCATCTCATGCCAGTTAGAATGGTAATCATTAAAAAATAAGGAGACAACAGATGCTGAAGAGGATGTGGAGAAATAGGAATGGTTTTACACTGTTGGTGGGAGTGTGAATTAGTTTAACCATTGTGGAAGACAGTGTGGCGATTCAAGGATTTAGAACTAGAAATACCATTTGACCCAGCAACCCCATTACTGGGTATATACACAAAGGATTAGAAATCATTCTTTTATAAAGACACATGCACACAGATGTTTAATGTGGCACTATTCACAATAGCAAAGACTTGGAATCAACCCAAATGCCCATCAATGATAGACTGGATAAAGAAAATGTGGCACATATATGCTATGGAATACTATGTAGCCATAAAAAAGGATGAGTTCATGTCCTTTGCAGGGACATGGATGAAGCTGGAAACCATCATTCTCAGCAGACTAACACAAGAACAGAAAACCAAACACCACATGTTATCACTCATAAGTGGGATTTGAGCAGTGAGAACACACGGACACAGGGTGGGAACATCACACACTGGAGCCTTTTGGGGGTTGGAGGGCTAGGGGAGGAATAGCATTAGGAGAAATACCTAATGTAGATGATGGGATAATGGATGCAGCAAACCACTATGGCATGTGTATACCTATGTAACAAACCTGTACATTCTGCACCTGTACCCCAGAACTTAAAGTGTATTTTTTAAAAAGCTAGAAATGGTGCTCCTCGATGTTGAGGGCAGACCCAAAGGCTGCCCAAGGATGCAGAATGGAGTGGGCCAGGGAAGGGTAAAGGCAGAAAAGGGAGATCAGGGACAGCTTAGAGGAGGACTCACGAAGATGAGGAGCCAGACTTGAGGCACACGGTGAAAGAAAGTGACCACAATTATATATCAAAGACTTTGCAGCCCATCTTCATGACCACTCACAATGGTCCTCCAGCACGGGGTTCTGTGGCCTGAAGGTGATGCGGGCACTGGGGGAGAGCTTCACCATGAATGAGGACATCACCCTGACAAATGGAAATCACCTGGGGCATTTGCCTGAGTCCTGCCCCCAGGGATTCTGATTTAGATGGTCTATAGAGCAGTCTGGGCATGGGGATCTTTCAAAGCTTTCAGAAGATCCTAACATGCAGCCAAGGCTGATAGCCACTGCCTCAGAGTGATCAATGGAGGGGGGTCAGGATCAGACTCCTGAGTGCCAGCCCTCCCACTTAAAGATTTCCTACCACTAGGTTCCTAGCAGGGCCCTTGTGTTTCCTGCCTCTGCTGTAATATGGCAGCTCTTTTGTGTCAAGTGGTCTTCAGATCGAGCAGCTAGATGAAGGACAGAGTCTAAAGGGGCTTGGATAAGGGAGTGTTCCCTTCTAGACCTGGGTAGAGGACATCCAAGCATAATGTTGTTCTTGCATTACCCTTCCTCCAATGCCCACTCCACCCCAGTCTATCCTGAATGTCTTTTTTCCCCCAAAAGAAAATCCTGGGAAAAAAAGACATTCTTTGCTTTGGTGAAAAGAATGTTTTTGGTGAAAGCCACTGCTCTTTCCTAAAACACCAAGCCTGTAAAGATTTCAGCTGGTTGTTACCTTAGAGATGCTAGGAGGTGGGTCCCTGCATGCTGTACTTACAAAGGAACACACTGTGTTTTGTAGGTTTGATAGCGTCCACCCTCATCAAATGCTGGATGCCAGGCGCGTTGAGATCCAGCAGATGGAATCCACCATGGCCTCCATTTCAGAGTCTGCCAACTTATTTGAAGTCAATGTTCCTGACTACAAGCAGCTGAGACAGTGCAGGAAGGAGGCCTGCCAGCTGAAGGAGCTCTGGGACACCATTGGGATGGTGACCTCTAGCATCCATGCCTGGGAGACCACACCCTGGAGGGATGTCAATGTGGAGGCCATGGACTTTGAGTGCAAACAGTTAGCCCGGCATATCCGAAACCTGGACAGGGAGGTCAGAGCCTGGGATGCATTCACAGGCCTGGAAAGCACTGTGTGGAACACACTGAGCTCCCTGAGGGCAGTAGCTGAGCTGCAGAATCCAGCCATCCGGGAGCGGCACTGGAGGCAGCTGATGCAAGCCACTGGTGTGAGCTTCACTATGGACAAGGACACTACCCTAGCACGCCTCCTGCAGCTCCAGCTGCACCACTATGAGGACGAGGTCAGGGGCATTGTGGACAAAGCCGTGAAAGAGATGGGTATGGAGAAAACCTTAAAGGAGCTGCAGACCACCTGGGCTGGCATGGAATTCCAGTATGAGCCCCACCCACGGACCAACATCCCCCTCCTGCGCTCTGATGAGGACCTCATAGAGGTTCTGGAGGATAATCAGGTTCAACTTCAGAACCTAGTGATGTCCAAGTATGTTGCTTTCTTCCTGGAGGAGGTGTCGGGCTGGCAGAAGAAGCTGTCCACAGCAGATGCTGTCATCTCTCTCTGGTTGGAAGTACAACGAACATGGACTCATCTGGAAAGCATATTCATTGGGTCTGAAGATATTCGGGCACAGCTACCCCAGGTACCTGCTAAGGAAATCTAGAATCTCTCTATTCTCTGATCCAGGTGAAGGGAAGGTCACCCTATTCCTGCATTGTCTAGGCTCTTTCCTTTTCCGCCTCCTTGCTTTGACTTTACTTAAAGGGGCCTCCCACAAATGTTCACCTTACGTGCTACCAGAAATCAGGCAGAGGAAAAGAGAGATGGTGAAATGCACATCAATCAGTTTGTCCTTAGATGGGTAGGAAAAAGAAAGGACAACCTCCCTCAGAAAAAAAAAAAATGTATGTGTAAGAAAGGAGATTAAAAAATACTGGCTACTGCAGTTTGGGGTGAGGTCTTCATGGGTTGCTTCTTGGATCATTAAAATTCAGGTATCCACCGAAAGTGAGTCTTGTTTCCAGGCAAATTCAGGATCCTTCTCAGCAGCACGCCATTCTATAAACCTCTGGCCTGTGCCAGCATTCCAACTGCCCATTGTCAGCTAAATACCAAACAATGGATTTCCCTAAAATATGTGTTCTTCTCATTATTACCTTCCCTGTGTTTGCTCCTTCTAATTAGTCCTAATTAATGTGCCATTAACTTACCCCTCTCTCAGTGGACTCTGGTTCATTTAAAATTTTTTTTTTTCAGAATCCCTCCGTATTCTTTCAGTACAGCAAGTTCTTTGCTTACAAATTAGCTTGATCCCAAAATGTCACATGCTGTCCAGGCTTTGGTTAGAAATTAAGGCACAGCCTGCCAAAACATAGTTTTCCTGCTAATCTCAAAAAGCATATTTAGTGTAATACTGTAGATTAAAGGTTGTATGTTTGCAGTGAAAAATCATAGAAAACAATTCTGTATGGCAGTTGTAATTAAGTCAAATTGAATAAGCCAGATTTTATTTATCTCAAATGCCAGCGATTGAAGCAGGCCAGGCTTAATGAGAGTAGGGGAGAGACAGAGGTGGAGATTCTTGCAGAAACTTTAAGGGAGATGTCTGAGAACTTTTAATTAAAAAATTGAAGATTTAGTATCGTTAACTCTAAACAGTGCCACGGGTTTGTGTACAAAATATATAAACACATTTATTTTCTCTGTAATAACAATGAAACAGAAACAATTTCAAAACATAATAAAATCAGCCAGACTCTAACACCCTAACTGGTAACTATTTTCATTCATTATGAATTTTTACCAACTTTTGTTCATGTATATACCTATTTTTACATAATTGCTCTCAGTGTAATTACAATTTCCTATTCAACTTTTTTCATGTGAACCTTTACACCAGATGTTTTAGATACTTCTACGGCCTGATACAGTTTCATTTTTAATTGGAGCAAAACATCTCCTGGAGGAATCATAATTTACTTTATCCTCTTGTTTTTAAGTCTTCTTGGGAGGAGGGGAGGATCACAGAGGGAGGGAATGGCACGCCTAGGCTTGAGTCCTCATTCACTTGCAGCTGTGGGACCTTGGCCAGGGTACTTAACCACTCAATGCCTTGGTTTCCCCATGTGTAAATTAAGATTAGTACTGGTATTTATTCTGGAGTCTTCATTAAAACAATGCACATAGCACATACCATTATGATTGTTGTTATATAATAATACCGCAAGCTCTACCGCCTCACCAGGTGCCAAGTATTTGGCTGAAGCATATTGCATATATTAGTCTGTAAGTCATTTCAGTGATAACTGTAAGTGTGTATGTTTGGGAGAAATGATGACAACTGATTAATTTTGACATCAAAGTATATTTGCTGAGGGAAAATTCATTTTGGTTATATAAACTTTTGCATGGGTCCAGAAAGAATGTTAGATCCACCATCTACTTACGAATCAAGTGTTGGATGCCTGGGGCTTGGGGGTGTCTCTGCAACCTTTTCAGGAAGTCCTCAAAGTCAAAACTATCTTAATAATCATATTAAGATGTTATCCCCCTTTTTTTCCTCTCCTTCTTCCATGAGTATACAGTAGAGTTCTCCAGAAGTTAGATGACATGTGATATCACAATAAATTGATACAGAAGCAGTTTTCTGTTAAGTAAGACATTGCAAAGATTTGAAAAAAAGAAAAAATGAAATGATGCCCCCTTTTCAACTGTTATTTTTTGTTTTGGAAAATATATTTATGTATTTTATTTACGCTAACATAATGGTTTATTATTGTTACTTTTTAAATGGTTTTTTTTTTTTTTGAGACAAAGTCACCCTCTGTCACCCAGGCTGGAGTGCAGTGGTGTGATATTGGCATTTTGCAACCTCTGCCTCCCAGGTTCAAGTGACTGTCATGCCTCAGCCTCCTGCGTAGTAGCTGAGATTATAGGCATATATCACCAAGCCCAGCTGATTTTTGTATTTTTAGTTGAGACACAGTTTCACCATCTTGGCCAAGCTGGTCTTGAAGTCCTGGCCTCAAATGATCCGCCCATGGCAGCCTCCCAAAGTACTGGGATTATGGGTGTGAGCCACTGCACCCAGCCTAAATGCATTAATGAATATTTTTTAAATTTCTTTGAAAAAAAAAAAAAAACCTTTAGCTTCTAGTACAGAAAATATTGAGAGATATGATAGATATTACCTACAAAAACAAAAGTTGTTTGGACTCCTAAATAATTTTTGAAAATGTAAATGGGCTCTAAGATGAAAATGTTTGCGAACTGCAGCTTAAACTAAGGGTGTTTCCTTCTTTGAGTCTGTTCTCTGTATTCGACAACCTAGTAACAAGTTTCTACTTCTAACTGGTTCCATGGAGGGAGCTTCTAGGAACTGAGTGGGGTGATGGTTAATTGTTTCCACATTTTTATTTGCAGGATTCTAAAAGGTTTGAAGGCATTGACATTGACTTCAAAGAGCTAGCTTATGATACCCAGAAAACTCCAAATGTAGTGGAAGCCACCAACAAGCCAGGCCTATATGAAAAGCTGGAGGATATTCAAAGCAGGTGAGGGTCCACCTGTTACCCTTCTGTAATAAGAAGGCATCATTTCATTTTCCCCATCTGTCTCTGAGACCTGTGGTGAGGGAATGAATATGTGTGCCCATGCATGTCCCTTGCTTTACATGTTTGGGTAACATGAGGCATTAAAGGTGTTGATGCCAACGTGGACACATTCATGTATATGTTTGCAAATATCTCTAAGTGTTTCTTGTGCTAATTTCTGCATATATTCCATCTCTTGCATATATGTACATTTAGGTAATATATGCGTATCTATGGGTCTAGGCATCCTTAATTGGGAAATTCTGTGTTCTGTGCCCTCAGATTGTGCCTGTGTGAGAAGGCCCTAGCAGAGTACCTTGACACCAAGAGGCTTGCCTTCCCTCGGTTTTACTTTCTCTCCTCCTCCGATCTGTTGGACATCCTTTCCAATGGCACAGCTCCACAACAGGTAAGCTGGAGGAGCATCCACAGAAAGATCTAGGAGGAAGAAGTGAGGGGTGCCCAGCAGGAGGCGGGTTCAGGCTCCCCATCATGCCTTTTCTCTCTGGCAGGGTGTGTACTTCAGACCTGTGGTGCCCCCAGCATCATTACATACCTCAGAGCTTATTTTATTTTATTTTATTTTTAGATGGCATCTTGCACTGTTGCCTGGTCTGGAGTGCAATGGTGCAATCTCTGCTCACTGCAACCCCTGCCTCCCGGGTTCAAGTGATTCTCCTCCTTCAGCCTGGCAAGTAGCTGGGATTACAGGCACCTGCCTCCACACCCAGCTAATTTTTTGTATTTTTAGTAGAGATAGGGTTTCACCATGTTGGCCAGGGTGTTCTTGAACTCCTGACCTCATGATTCACCTACCTTGGCCTCCCAAAGTGCTGGAATTACAGGCATGAGCAACCGTGCTCGGCCTACTCAGAGCTTTCTTAATCCCCATCAGTATTGCTGCTCAGCATGCCCTCTGGTCCATCAGAGGCTAATCCCTAACGTAGAACTGAGAAACTTTGAGGATGGCAAAGGTGGATGGGGTTAAGACTTGGCAGAGAATGCCTTCGATCTGGTTCTGAAGAGAGATCCAGGAAATACTGGCCAAAAGCGAGAGCTAAAATTTCAATAGGGAGATATAATTGGAAGTTGTATTAACTGAATATTGAGGTCAGGCTTATTGGCAGAAGCATATATGAGAAGCCCAAAATTTTATTAGCCATATCATCTTGGGAATATCGCTTTTTTGCAACAAACTATCCTCATCTGTAAAATAAAGAAACCTGCTGTGTTTGAAGGTTTTTTGAGTATTAAAGTAACTAATTGAAGCAGTGTTGGTATTTGGAGCTACAGACATTGGTTCTGAAATTTGGGAGTGCATCAGAATCCCTTGGAAGGCTTGTCAAAGTACAGATTCTCACTCCCACTGTTTCTGATTCACTACGTCTGGGTGGGGCTGGAGAATTTGCATTTCTAAGAGTTTTCCCAAGGTGCTGCTGGTCTAAGGACTACGCTAGAAAACTTCTGTTATCAGCCATCGTCTGGGTCTCAAAATTCTTGGATGAGTTCTTTTTCCTCATATGATTTTGTTATTCATTTAAAGTATAGTTGGGCTCATTTGCTTCTTTTTGCTTTCAGTGTTAGGGTTTTTCCCATCCTTGTTTGTTTGATTTTTTTGAATATGTATGATGCTGATAGGATTCCAAAAGTCAAACTATGCAAAAAGATATGTATATACTCAGAGATGTATCCTTCCCTTCTCTATTCTTTTCATCTCATCACCACCTCTGCTCCACCTCATTTAGGTAACCAATTTCATTAGCTTCTGGGTTAGCTTTCCTATGTCTATCTTTACAAAAGTAAGCAAATGCATATTTACATTCATATATGGTACACTGTCTAATTTTGCCTTCTGTCCTGCACAAAAGGTAGCGTGCTGTGCCTACTTGCCTGCACTTTTCTTTCTTCTGCTTAGCTGTATAGCCTGGAAATCACTCCATATCAAGTCAAAGATATTTCCCTCATTTTTTAATATTTGCATCATACTCTGTGGATTGATATACCATAGTTTAGCCATAGGTTATTAATAATATTTTGTAATTAAAAATAATGTGGCATTGAATAACTTTGGACTTTGTATTGTTGGTCATCTGTCTTCCAGGTAAATTCCTGGAAGTGAGATTGCTGGCTCAAGGGTAGATACATATGTAGTCTTATTAGATATTGCCAAGTTTCTACCCTTTTGCTTCACCACAAGCAACAGATGAGAGCTTCTCAAACAGAGCCAAAGGATGGAACCATGCATAAGGTTTCTGTCTTTGACTTACCCTTACTAACTTAGTGAAATTATGTTTTGATTTGTCAATAAGAAGCAAGTACTAAAGAGAGATTATCCCTAATAGTTATAGAGCTTCTTTTTTTCGTATAGATGGAAATATTTCCAAAGTAGCCCAGGTGTGGTGGGGTTGAAATATTTATTATTGCTGGGCGCTGTGTCTCACGCCTGTAATCCCAGCACTTTGGGCGGCCAAGGCGGGAAGATTGCAAGGTCAGGAGATCGAGACCATCCTGGCTAATACCATGAACCCCATCTCTACTAAAAATACAAAAAAAAAAAAAATTAGCCAGGCATGGCACTTGAACCTGGGAAGCAGAGGTTGCAGAGAGCTGAGGCAATCTAGTCTGGTGACAGAGCAAGACTCCATCTCAAAATATATATATTTATTATTAATGTATTAGCATTCTGTATTATAACTATATTTTTATTCATTCTATGTATAGAAGGGGTCAGTTCACTGCCAGATTTTTATACATCATTCTTTTTAA